>NC_141135.1:128063722-128363722 GCF_053477565.2 Lygodium microphyllum
CTACGGCGATATCGACGTAAAATGTCGTTATTCTTTTCTAAACATTCTTGATCATCTAAACTCCAAAACCATTGATTATCTTTAAGCTTGAGAATTAATGAATGTAGATTCTCATCCTCCTCGCCCTGAATTCGACAGCCCAAACAATGTATAACTTGTTTCAGTTCCACAAAACTCCTAGGTACTGCAGGTTCAAACCATCTAAGTTGCGGCTCTTGCCCATCCCCATAAATAGTAAAATCCATTACTCTTTCTTTTGGATGAGGCAACACCGCCACTTGCATATTGTGCAATTTAACCTTAGTAGGTTCAGATTGGACTCGTTGATAACCAATTATCGGTCCCCTAGAACAGCGATAAATCTTCTGTGCAATTCCGGTCGAATGCCTAAAAGAATGACACAACCAGGGAACATTTGTAGGGTTTTTCTCTTGAGTCTCTGGTTCAAAAGTATTCTTAGATTTATGTTTTTCCAAAAACCTATCAGTGTTTTCATGTTCTTCCCAATAATTTGTATCCATAGATAACGTTTGGTCCATTTGTAACTCACCCCTACTGAATTTAGATTTCTCTTCTTCTAAATAAAATTCTAAAAGCGAGATTTCATCTAGATATCGCCTTTCTCTAAACTGAAACTCTGCCTTTTCCTTTTGCAACTCAGTAATCTTCTTCATTGCTTCATTTACAGCAGTCAATGCTGCCTCACGCTCTACTTCCAATGCCTCTTCCAATTCTCTAATAATCCTAACGTAATTACCATGATGTTCACAAGAAGTCTGTGAAAACCTGTTAAAAGCCGAAGCTGAATCATCCTCATCCTCACGAGATAGTGGTCTTTGTAAGGGTTTGCACCTATGCCTACTTCTCCTTTCTCTTTCCTTCGCTTCTAGCTGATAGTAATAAATCCTTTTAGCTCTATCTGGCAATTGTCCAAATCCAAAGGGTAAAGCATTTTCCCCATAAGGAAGAGCTTCTAAAATCCTACTCTCAAGCATACTATTATGATTACCAGTAACATCATCTTCTCCCATACCTTCTGAAGAGGTTATTGAAATGTCAGCCAAATCAGATATCATTAACTCAGGCATTTCTTCCTCCTCTAATTCATCCATAGAAATCACTTCCGACCTGTTGTAAGCAGAAAATACATCTTCTTGATCTTTTCCTTCTTGATCCGTAGATAATTGAAAACATGTTTCAAGCGAATCATCAAGATATTCTGCTTCTTCTGCTGAAAGCATTAAGCAGTCGAGAGTTGTATCTTCGGATGTAGATAACCACTGAGTAATATCGCTATCCGAATCATTGTCAGATGAAAACGCTACAGCATACTCACCAATACCCATCTGTTCTACCTTGTGAGGCTGATGTACTATATTGACCTCTACTTTCTCTGCTCCTGCTGGGTGTGGTGTCTTAAATAACCAAGCATAAGGCCCTTCATGATCAGTCCTCTCCATTTCTGAATCATAAAACTCACTGTTGGATCTCTCATCCACTTCACTAACTGCTTCATCTCCTGAATCTTTCAAAAATCCTTTTGAAATAACTTGTATCTTAACCCTATCGTCTCTAGGACCAATCACAATTGAACCTTTATACCAGTCCTGAATGCATCTTGCTTGGTATAACCAAGGTCTTCCCAACAGGATAGAATACGATGAAATATTTGTTTGCGAACGAACGATCAAATAGTTCACATGAAATTCTAATCCGGCTACTACAGATTTCACATTTCGCAGTAACCCCAAAGGAGTTACTTTCCTTTGATCAGCCACACGTAAAACAATATGAGTAGGTTCTAGATCCTTCAACCCTAATTCTTGCATAGCTTGTTCTATCATCAGATTAACTGCTGAGCCACCATCTAACTGCACTTCATGTAGCAAGTGGCCATTAATAGTAGTATCGATAACTGGAGCTCCTGGGTCCACAAATAAATCTACTATTTTTACATCCTTAGTTGTTTTTCCTTTGGAAGAATTTTCACGGACTTTAGAAGCGTTTATCTCAATCCTCTTCCTTCGACGCCGAACTAATTTATGGTAAAGTTGTTTCCGACAAACAGGCGCTATTTCTAACAATTGCCGAAGGTTAATAGTCAATGATATTTCTTCTAATGCAGCCCAAAGATCATAGGCCTTATTTACGGATTCTACATAATCTTTACTCCCTTCCTTAGGAGGAACCAATCTTTCAGGAAAAGGAGCTACTCCCACTTGAATCTTAGGATTTGCTAAGGGCACAGGTAATAATGGATGGTCAGAGGAATGCTGCGGAGAATCCGATTCGGGTAGTTCTATATTAGGATCTATGTCCTTAGACTTATCCTTCACTGCTCCGTTTAATTGTGGACTCTCTTCCTCTAAACCTTGCTCCTTCTGTTGTTGCTTTTGTGCTCGAGTAATAACACCAATCATAGGGTCAGCCCTAAAGGTCACCTTACGAGGTATAAATTTTGATTTAACTCCGATATCTTTCCTTATTGTTTCTACTTCAACTAAATTCGCAGCAGACGTTGAAGGTTCGTTAGAGGTTTGTTTCCCTTTGTCAGACATTTTATTATCCTCTCGCTTAGGACAATTCTCTTCATAGTGTCCTTCACCACTGCACCTCCTGCAAAGAGGAGTATAGTCTTGATTTTTACGCGCATTTGGACAATATGTGGCTATGTGACCTTCTTGTTGGCATCGATAACAAATTACTGGTCCCCTAGGTCTTTGTTGACCACCTTGTCCCATTGAATTACGAAAATTTCCATTATTTCTTCTAAAAGGAGAATTTCTCCCTCGATTGCCATCACTGTTGTAATTGTTTCGAGGCACTGGGGGTCTACCCTGGGTGGGCAATCCTCGTGGCCTAAAAGGTTGATTGGGTGGTCCAATCTCATAAGTCCTATTATTACGATCCATGTAATTGTAATTCGTTTGCATTGAACGAGCTTGTTGTTGCTCTTGACCTAATTTATGCCAACAATTTGTATCTAAATGACCAGTCTTGTGGCAAAAAGAGCAAAACGGTCGATGATCGGGCATTAACCTTGAAGGCGTCGGACACTCTGTAGCCACATGGCCGTAACCATGACACTTGCCACACCAGATATTAGATCGAGGTGGGTTTGAAGTCGAATTTCCCGACGATTGTTGAGCACTAGATCCTTGTGTCGTTATCGAATAAATTTCCTTCAAAGGTGCTTGTACTGCAGTCATAATTTCCTCCTTTAATTTTCCTAGAGATTTCGCAATAATATCTGCTACTTTTGCTTCATCCAGAGGAGATTGAGATTGCGGCATAGAAGGCATTCCTGTCTGCATCATATAGGCTGGAATTGAAGTGTACGGATTTAGAGGTACACTCGACATGTTTGAGCTTGCGGTTACCGAGGGATTTAAAGGAACGGTCACATAAGACACGTTCTTAGGTACTCCACCTGAAGTGCTTGGGTATTCTGTCCGAGATTCTTTGAATAGATCTCTCCGTCGTTGTTGACTAAGCTGCACTTCTTCCCACCATCTAGCATGTGTTTTAGCATCTGCCAACGTAGCTGGTCGTTGTAAACTAACATGCTGATGAACTTCAGGATTAAGTCCATCAATAAACTTACGTTTTTGCGTGGGATCGTCAGGAGCAGGATTCATCTTACGAATGATTGTCTCCATGCGCTCAATATAATGTTCAACACTTTCAGTTGCTCCTTGGGACAGATAATCCAGTTGAAGAGCCAATCTATCTTGAAAACCTTGTCGTCTAAATTTTTCTAGAAAAGCTCTTAATAAGGCATCATAGGTCCCTTTATGTTGAGCATCTAAATTCCCATACCATTTCACTGCTTCATCTTTTAATGTTGCAGGGAAGATATGAAGCTTTTGGTCGTCATCTATTATCTCATTGGCGATGCAAGTCACCTCAAATCTTTGCGAATGGGCATCGGGATCTTCGTCCCACAATCCCCCGAATTGCGTGAAATCAGCTAATCTAACTGGGTTGCGAGCCATTGTTTCTCTAAATAGTAGCCCTAACCCTAAATCGTTGATAGTATCAAACCACGGAGGTTCCTGAGGTTCCTTAAATAATTGACGCAATCCGAAATTTGACTCTAAATCCCAGTCAAAGAGTAGTTCAATACTCCCGACCGTAGCATTAGCTTCACTCTCCCTAGTTTCACTATTTTTCCTACCTCTTTCCCCAGTGACACTGCTAGTATCGGAGACAACTTGATTCCATTGATATGAAGCTGCTTCACTTTCCTTTGATAGTGTTCTATCAGTTGATAAGCTAGATTGAAGAGGTTCTACCGTTGAGTTAGACACAGCGTCTACTCCCAAATTCAGCAATGCGTTGACCCTCTCTAGCCTTTCTAATAGCCAAGCCTCTTGTCGCACTGCTCGTTCTCTAACTCGCTGATCCCTAGCTTCGTTTTGCTGCTTCCGTCTCTCTTCTGAATTCATCCACGAGTACAAAACTAGCTTTTACTGTCATACTCCAAAATTACTCTCGTTTTATTTGAAGCTATAAAATTAGGTTGTCGCTTGTATGCGCACTTAGAAGTTTCAAAATAGTCGGCAGCTCTGGGTCTATCTCCCCAAAAGGTAACTTTTCTTCTTGCTCGGGGATTAAACCTAGAATTTCAGCAACCTCTCTAACGTCTTTCGTGTCGAAAGAAATTTTTAAACCTCTGGATACACGTATCCAAGGCAACACATCATTCCACACTACTCTTCTAAACGTCCGATAAGCTGTGCGGTAATACCAATCAAAGTGGTACGATACACTAATTGTATTTATCTCTACCGCGTCTATTAACCCAAAGTGTGTCGCTAGTAGAACTATAGTTTGCGCACAGTCGTTAAAACCCCAGCTCCAAGAGGATAATTGTTCAACGTCCACAGTTAATTGTGGCCCAAAATATGTGCCTCCCTCTACTAACTCCGTATCTCTCGCCCAGTCTAGCACTTTTCTTTGACACTCCTGGGGCAAATTAGGAAAATAGTCCCTTAGAAAAGAGACTGCGTATTCACTCATAAATAACACTTAGGATCTAAAATACCCTCGGAAGATTTATCACTTGTTCAAGCGCACTTGGCTCCCGGCAGACGCACCAAAAATGACTGGCCAAAGACCAAGCCACTTTTACCCAGGTTAACAAGCCAACTCCTAAGAGTTGTTGCACTAAACAAGTGATTATTGCACTAATTGTTTTAATTCAACTTAACTTAGCCTTCCCTAAAATCTACAACGTTGTTTGTAGTAGTCCAACTGCAAAGATTCTAAACTTCAGTAAATTATACTGGGCACTAAATTGCTAAACCTAAGATAACTATGGTTTCTCCCCATCTCTCAGAGGCAGCTCCTCATAATGTTCTCCTGCCATGCTAGTGGCGGTTTATCCAGGAAATGTTTTTAATGTTTGATTTTGGAAAGGTTGTTTCAAGAATATAGATCTCTTGGATCTATTTGTATATCTCCATTTAAAATTCCTTTTTATGTTTCTCTCCACCTGATTAAAATTAATTCTTTTTATTTGTTTAATTTTAAACAAACATTCAAATCAAATTATTTGACATATCATAAACCCCTAAATTTTAATCTCCCTTGGTAGACATTTCCCACTCCGTATATAAATTTCGTCGTTGCTTATTAGTTTTTAAGTACTTAATTCATTTTGCGAATATAACGTCCTTTCCTTCTTTCTTCTATAACCAGTATCAGCATGATAAAACAAATTCTTTTCACACTCTTATGGTTCACATAAAACGTTCATTTTAAATCCCGTATATCCCCTTAGCTTTCTTTAAATTATCCTAGTAGCCCTCCACTCCATATATTTAAGAAGTTGGTTGTAAAATGAATAGCATGTAAAAATTTAACATAGATGCTGAGGCTTTTTCTCATGCCATCCAATCATCAAATTGTTTGATTTTATTTTGGTTTTAATTTAAACTAAATTTTATAATTGCAACCTAACATTATAAATCATTATAAAGTGTTGTCAAACTTTTTATTTGTAATTTTCCATGTTTCCCAAATGTTCACACCGTGTATAATCCCTCCTTTCAAAACCAAAACACCATATCTTTATACGAGCATTTCTTAAGTAAAATATTATTAAATCATTATTTCTTTTCTTTAACCCTTACAACATAAATGCACTAACCAATCAAAGATTTTGTTTCCAATATTTCACTAAGAATCCATAGTTTATATCAATAAATAACACATTTTACGTGAAAGAAAACTATGCCTTTTTTTCCTAAAATATAACTCTTTTCTAATTTTTAAATATAACAAAACATCTTTAAAAATCTTGATAGAAATTTAGTAAATTCCTTGACTCATAAGCTTTATAGGAAAAATATCAGAACTTATAAATTTTCAATCAGTAATTTTATAAAATTTTATTTATGATAATTTTGAGTCATTTTTTAGTGTTTTCGACTGTTTTTGATTTTTAATATAATAAAAACCAGTTTAAATAAATGCAAACAACCATGTAGCATAAGAAAACAGGTTTAAAGACATATTTTAAAAATATTAAACTAAAGAAATTATCATGCCATATGATTTACTTTAGATAAACCAGTTAGACACTTACTTGCAAAACCCGCAGGTCGTCGTCACGTCCTTGGAGACCGTGTCCTCTTTCTGTCTAGCCACTATCTAGCCATTGTCTGTTTTCTATCCAGTCGATTCAAATGGAAGCTCATCATCTTGTTTTGCTTCCCCACAATTACCCCAGATGCTATTCTTGCCTATAACTCCCACACTTATTCTTCAACCTCCATGTTGCATAGAAAACAAAAAGGATCTCCCATCCGCCTTTGATCCTTGCTTATGATTTTGTCCATGAAGATCTCCTCCCATACTCTCATGAATCTTGGATATGAATTTGCTTGTGCTTAGGCTTGACCCTTATCTTGATTACTTTGTGGAAGAGAAGAGATTAGGGGTTATGTGGGAATGAAACTTAAGAGATATTGTTCCTTTATTGTATCATTTAGCCTTCGAAAAGAGGGATACGACACAAAATTCTACCACTGTCCACGATTGAAAATCCAGCTATCGCTTCTTCCCATTGTTTTCCACTTGCGATGGTTGCAATGCACCACTGCTTTGGTTTTGATCTCATGATGTGGTCGATAATGGGGCTTTTATCTTCTTTGCTTCTCTAAGTTTGATGTTTTATTGCAGGTCATGGTCGTGTCGATTCTCCCTGACATGAATCTTGTGATGCCGCCGATTATGTCTTCATCTTCTTGCTTCTCTGGTGGGAAGAGAGGGTCTTTTCACCCTCATCTCTCTCTATCTCTCTCTCTCTCTCACGCGCATAAAAATCTGATAAAAGGACAGACTAGATCTATCTCAGATCCATATATCACCCACCTCTCAGGCTCGTCTCTGCATACCTGACCTTCTTCTGCTGCTTCGTCTCGATCCTTCCTCCCCTCCCTTCTTCTCCTTTCTTACACAGCATAACAATGGCTGAGTCGAGTGAGCACGGGAACCGCGGCCTCTTTCACCACCATGACAAGAAGTATGGCGGCCAGGCCGGCGAGGTGGTGGTGGAGAGCACAGAAATCCACGCCACCTCCACCACGGTAGATGGCAAGCCTTACGACGCCAAAGTGGAGATCAAGAAGCACGCCCAGAAGGAGCACCTCGCTGAAGCCAGTGCCCTCCTCGGAGGGCCGTCGCCATCCCTCTCCTTCTTCACACCAGCAAGGGCGCGCTCCCTCTCTCTCTGTGACTCTCTCCCACGCTCATCATCTTTCCTTCCCTTCGTAACCGTTTTTTCCCCCTCATCAATCGGCACCTCCTCTCTCTCCACAATTAACTACCACACCCATATGAATAGTCCAATACCTTATCATAGACAATATAGAGGTTGCTTTCATTATAGTATGCTTAGTCTTGGTAGCCTTCTATGACCTATGACAAGGGTCATATTTGCCTTCTATATCATGTGTATTTCTCTTTGGATTAGACAAAGGAGAGAGTAGATCATAAGGAGTGCAAAGAGTGTCAATTATTGTATATTGAACTTATGTCCCCTCTAATACATGGTTGAGAGAGAGCATTTTTTTGAAAGCCCCAACCTATCTTATTTTAACTTTTTTTTTTTTGCACACACATTTTAGGAAATTAATATAGATAGAGTTGAATTTCATGCACACACTATAGTAAATATTGGAGTATTGAGGCAAAGTGGTACATATTCATAGCTAGCAAGGATAGTAACACTAATTTAATAAGAGAAAATGTGGGGTGTGTTTTACCTAGCAAAGAAGGAATCTCCTTTGTGCATTTTAACTTGCAAAAGGTTATGGTACATGATAGTTGTGGTTGTGCAATTGCTTTCCACGCCATTTGGTAATCCCTCATGCATGGCTTACAAATACCATGGCCTGAGTTTGAAGCTTTGGAAGAAATTTATTGACTTGATCCCCTTTGCCATGGGATGTAAACTCATGTTACCTAAAGGACCAAATGGCCTCTGCAAATCAATGTTTGAATCCTATGACCTTGCTGCCCAGTGTACTTCATGTGCAACTGCAGCTACATCTCTGGATATATCCATCCCAAAAAAGGCCCTTTGTAAATACTAAGTGGCTTGGTCTATATTGCTAGCTAGTGCTACTACTATGCTTCATACAGTTGGCACACTTTGAGTTTTAGTGAGTTCTCTTTAGTTCTTCTAGGTTCTCTTGCCGTTATTCATATCCTTAGAAGCTAAGGGAATGATCAGACATCTTATGAGTGGGAATCCACAATGATGGATCATCTTTGTTTAATGCGATTGTACCTTTAGTGCCATCTCAATTTTCTATTGAGGATTTTAACACAATTCTCCTTTGTTGTAACCTAGGCTCATTAAGCTCAAAGAGAACTGCATAATCTTCCATGAATGACATGATTTCTAGTGGCTCTAAGAATATGGATTGCATAAGCTCAAAGGACTTCATTTCTGCAATGTCCTACAGTCCCTAAGCCTTGGTCTTAATACCCTATTTCTGGCAAATGAGATATAAGAGTTTCTTATGGTTGTAGACAGGCCAAAAGGTTAAATTTTGAACCGACATTCCCTGGCCAGACTGCAAGGACACGGTCTCCAAAGACAGCAACAATGAACACCGCATCTGCATTGAATTCATGTAAAAATTTAGTAATAAGGTGTCAATTGTATACAGTTTTGCCAAAAAATTGTTGCAATAAATGGCATGTTTTTAGGTGTTGTCAAATCTGCATCCTGATCTTCTTGTTCAAAAGCTCCAGTAGCTTAGGCAAATATGGCCGAGGTACTGGAATAGGCTTTACATTCCATGGCATATGAAGTACTGTAAAGATCACCATAGATCCAACTATGGTTGGATGAACACATCTAATTTCATCTGGCTGAAACGTAAAGGCTTTCCCATGCCTTGCCAACATCTACAAGAAAAAAGCTCTTTTTGCAGGTAAAAGAAAGCTTGTATTACCAATTTTCAGCTTTTGTAAAGTTTTAGCTATAAATTTATATCCTACTCCATGTGGATCCCATAAACTAGGCTATTGAGTCACTTTTACAGCCAACCCATCACTTTAGGTGGTAAAGGCAAAGCCATGGGCTTAACCTTCTTTGCAACTAATTTGTGCTTTGTATCCACCCTTGCTTCAACCTTGTTTTGCAGCCCATATTGTACCCCATAACATTCATGGTTAGAAAACTCTTGAATGACTTCATACATCTCTAAAGTGTCAACATAAATAACTTCTTTTTTTGCATTAATTGCTATAGAAATTTCAGCAACTGTATCAACATCAACCAGCCCTGAAATACCTTCATTTGTAGCCATCAAACCCATGTCTTCAGCTCTTTTTCAACCTATCCTACATATTTCTTTTTAGCCCTACATATGGTTGAAATATTCTTAAAACTGCTAAGACTACATAATGTCCATTAAACTCTCGTGCACATTAGGTGGCCTAGGATTATCCTGTAGCCTATCCTGATTGTGGGGATGATTTACACAAATAGTGAGAAATTGTATTGCCTTTGTATTGTTTTGACTTTGAACTCGTGCATATGAAGAACCATCATCTAAGGCTTTTGTTTCTAGCCTTGATTCCGAAATATAGGGCTGCCCCAAAATCATCGAATAACTACATGAATCTTGCACAAAAAATTGATATTCATCCCTAACATCTCCAATATCCACGGGTACATTTAGACAATCAGCATAAAGATCCCCTGATGAATTGTTTGCTACTCGCATGAGCCATCCCGAATCTACATCAATTGGCCAACCTCCATTCTCATACAAGCTGTGTGCCATAACATTGATTTGGAACCATGATCCAAGAGAGCTATGCATGGCGTCTCTTTTTCACCCACTTTAACAATTGTCTCTGTTGTAGCATGAGCCCAATGCGCTCGTGAAATAATGAATGCTTGGAATAAAATGAGCATCTTCTTCCTCATGTGCTTGTTGATGGATATCCACATTATACATAGCCTTCTCTCTATGCTTGCTACTACCCATAAGACCAATTTCAGTTCACAAGCTTGCTGTCTACACTTCCATTTAAACCATTTTCAACATCAACCTACTTCAAATCAACATTACATGCATCATCATATTCCCTTTGATGTTGTTTCTCTATGTCTTTGTCAACCTGCATCATTGCTTGCAAAACTTCACCCTCAAATTGTCTTTTTTGTTTTAGCATATCAATGATTGCATGATGAAATTCACGCTTAGCGATTCCAAGAATTTTTCCAAGTGTGAATTCCACTCTACTGCCAAGTATGCGATCTTGCAAGACTCTTTTAAGGTTTGTGGCAGTCTCAAGATCCGATTGTAACTTGTAACCGGGCTGCTTGCCCCTTTTCTTCCCTTCTTTTTTCTTCTTCTAAGATGCATCCTCCATAACATGCTCAGGTATGGCTTTTTCAGCCTCTTTCTACTACTCCATTTTACTTCATGTTATGTGTTTAGATGGGCTTGAAGAGGAAGGACAGGCATTGTCCTCATCTCTTCTTCTCTTTTCTTCCACAAGAGCTTCTTGATTATGAACCTCAGCCAAATAAGCATAGACTGAAAATGAATCCAATAGTGCACTCCATCCTGTTCTCCCTCGTATACTCTGACTTGCATCAACCAATTCATACTTTGATGTTTTGCCCTTTTCCATGTAGTCCAATGCTTGCATCCAAACGCTAGATTTTGCTTTAGCCATGCCTCTTTTACAAGCTTCATGAGTCCTTTCAATTCTCAATCCATATGTGGCTGCATCTATGGCAATAAATGCTTTCCTTGTAGCCATCTCTTCCAACCTCTTTTGCATGCCACCATTTCCAAAAATTGGCTCTATTAAAAGACCAGTTTCTATTGCATGTATTTTGCCATCTTTCCAAAAGACTAACCTTTTTGCTTCCACTTCATGGTAGGTTGCACAGTCTCACTTTTCATGCGGTAAACTGTTACACCAAATGCATCTCCTCTTGTATCCTTTTTTGTACGGTCTTTGGGCTGTTGCCCGAGCCTTCTCTTCTACCTTAGCATCCAACTTTTTGACATTTGCATAGATTTCTATCAAATTCAGCCTCAAATCACGCATGCCTTTGATTAATTCATCCAACCACAACATCACCTTTAAGAGCCCGATCAACAGGTGTAGCCAGTTATTCTGCCATAGATACATGCGCCTTGGCTATGATTTCAATCCCCTTCTAAGCATTAGCAGGTGTGGTGCTTGTACCTCATCTTAATTTCATTTGCTCTCTCTTTACCAACATATGTACTGCCTCAGTTACATTAGCCCAATTTGATTTCAGTTTTGTTTCAAAAGAGGCATATTCTAAACGATTAGTCAGCTTCTCCTGCAAGACATATCGATTTTCTAACAAATCAATTTTTTGATCCTCCAATGATTACTACTCATCGGCATCCAACTGCACATATTGACTTTCAAATTCACGGAGCAAAGCTATAGCAGCCAACCCTTTATTGGGCTTTTCAATCCAATCTATAAAAGTCTTTTTAGTTACCAATCCTGCATCTTCCAAGAAAAACTCTTCTCTCAAAGCTTTCTTAAAAGCTGCCCAATCAACATCTCTTCTATGTAACTCATCAATTCGATCATGCAATGCATGCATGGCCAAACGAGAGAAATACCGACTCCACGCATACTGTGGTACCCCATGATACAACGTCTTTTCTTCATATAACCAGATGAAGGCTAAAATATTTTGACCCTTAAATTGCTTCAGTTCATGTCCCACTGCCTGCAACACATTCACAACTAAGGAATCACTTCTTTCTGCTTCCTGCCAAATTTGCATCTGCTGTTGTTGTTGCTACAACAAATCAATCATCTATTGTAAAGCATCACCACCACTTGAACCTGCAAAATGCCCCATCTTTACACACTTGCTGTGCTGACTTTCACATTGTTTCACCATTGTCAAAGCGTTTGGGGTCGAAAGTCTACCACGGGGGTAAGAGACAATAGGATGAAGGGAGATTCAGGGAGAGAAGTAGATAGAAGAGAAGGGGTTTAAAGAAATAGAATATGCAGAAGAATACTCACAAAGGTGAAGCTTGCCAATTTATTTCTGCATTATGAGAATATAAATCTCTTGTAGACAAAAAAATGCATAAAACAATAACTTCCTCTATGTTGCTCAAACCGCAAACCTAATGCTTCCATTGGCTCCGAAAGGGGGGTAAAATACCAGGACACCTAGCTAGAATTCTGCTAGATCACTCCTTCTTCATCTCCTAGTTCTCAGAGTGCTATTCATTGCCTGAAAATTGTGATCGTGCATCACACGATTTTGCCAATCCTTCTTTTTACATAAAATCCTCCCAAAATGGCTGAAAGCCACTTGCTTTTTCTTATATGTCATTCTATTCTAGAAGTTGTCTTTAGCTTTTGGATATTTACAAGAGATAATATCTAAATAATTAAAAATTGGCTAAACTTGTCCAAAAATCTAGTATTTTTGAACTATCCACACTATGGACACTGACATTAATGACTAATATGGCATTGGTTCTCTAGATCAATAAGAAAGCTGCACTCTAGAGTTTTTCACATTGTGACCACATATAGCAGCATGACAACGTGTCTCAATCGCTTCAATATTATAGTGTTAGGAGTTGAAAAATGGATCCCATCGAGTTTCATTTGCTAATGGATCCCTAAAAGATATTTGTGATTATTAAAGGTAGAATATGTGCTCTCGGATCTGCTTTAACTTTTTAGGAAGAAAGGACATGAAAAGTGGGCAATTTTATTAGTATAGTTGCTCTTGATCTACTTCTAATATATTCAACAATCAAAATTTTGCATGTTTTTATTGATATGTAGATAGTTGAGGCATATATTTTTTATTTGAACCTTCAACAAAATGTCAACCTCTTGCTAAGTGTATGATAATTCCACTATGCATCATTGGCCTAGAGGCAACTAAAAAACACAAACAAGGGGGCTTATTCTTGGATAAGAAAATAAGGAACATATTGTGGTGGGTCCATGAGAACCTTGAGTAGGGGTTACTACTATCTTTCAAGGGAGGCAAATGATATTCTGGACATGCATTGAGAAGAAGACCATGGTGAAGAAGGTGACCAAACTATGAAAAGAGGTTGATACAAACAAAACCAGTAATTGCAGCAAATCATTAATAGAAGGGTGGACAATATCTTTTGAAAGCAAGACAAATAGAGTGTTGCAGTAGGCTGAACCTAGTTGGGCTTCTCTTGCACTATACAACCTCACGTGCAAGTATTTATTTCTACAATAAGGGATATTGTTTAAAAATACATGCAAACCATGATCCACAAGTAGAGAGCAAACACAATGTAAGCATACAGATGATCAGACATTCATAATGGAAATCAAAGGGCACTATTGTATTTCCATGTCTACAAGCCACAATTTTACTACTATTGAAATCCAAGATGTCTACTTCTCCATTATAAATGATGGTGGGGCTGATTTGTAATGTGGGAATATAAGAAGAGGGATGATCTTTTGAGGTAGATAATGTGTAAGTTCAACACTTCTTCAAGAAATGAGGCACCTAACTCATGAGATTGGCATGATGGGTGACAATGCAAGTGTTGACAACTTGAAATTCAAATTTGCATGTTTGTTAAGATGATTGTGAAAATGGAGACTAACTCAAACATGATGGAGAGAAGTGAAGGGTGAGTTGTGAAAGTAGGCTAGAGTCTTGGGGAGTTCACATGGACAACTTATATAATCACATAAGTGTAGGGGGGGGGGGGGTTTCCCAAAAGTACATAAATGTATATGTTAGGGGTAGGCCCCCATTAATTCCCCCTTCCAACTGTAAAAGTAAGGGAGAGGATATGGCCTTTTTTAAAAGGGGGAGGGGGGTTGGGGGGAAAGGTTCCCTTTAATGGCTAATATTTTCCAATTGGCTAAAACTTTATATGTGTGTCGATGTATTAAGCTTGTCCCCCACTAAGTAAGTTTCATCGGCCATTTGTGAACCTTGGCTTGGATTCTATCCTTGAACCATCCAAAACTCTAGTATAACAAGGAAACAAATATCAATGGCATGTTGTAGCATGGAAGTTGGTCATATCTGAGAGCTCAAAAGGAGGACTTGGATTAATGAAACCAAAAGAGGGAGCATATTCCTTGGTGTTTCAACTACTTAAGAGGTTGGATATGCACAACAACTATGGGCTATCATTGTCAATAATTGGGTGGCAATCGACCATATTTTAGGAGGTTAGTGGTGGATAGGCCCAACATCTTGGGGTATCCTAATAGTTAAAGCTATTATAATCAAGATTATTTCCTCAGAAATTGCATAAAAATTGGTCACTATTTCAAAAGATACCCATATGTCTAACAATTGGTCACCTATCCAACATTATGCTAGTAGCTCTCATTCTCACTTGCAAATGTGCTCATATGTCTAGCAATTTTATGTGAACTACAAAGTTGGAATATTATTAGCAACCATAGAAAACTTATCTTCATGTATGAGTGAAGCACCAAGAAAAAAATAGAGGTTTGAAGGATTTAAAAATGCAAATGTGGGCAGCTAATAGCATGTGCACACATGTAAGGGATGCAAATCCAAAACACAAGACATAGAAACACATGAAAAAATTATGAACCAAAGAACAATACCTCAACTCCAATCTCCCACATTCCAAGAATCATGCTACCAACTCATATACTTCATGATCTGCCATTCATAGACATGCACCCAAGAGTAAATATCATGTTGAGAAGGTACTTGGAAGCCTTTAACTTAGAATTAAGGATACATAACATTTCTACTAAATGCTACATAACATTTTCCTAAAAGGTTAGCCTGGTTAATCTATTGAAGTTTTATTTATAGTTTCTTGTTTTTCTTCTTTCTCTCCATCTACAACTTCCAACATCATGTGCTTAAAGGGATTATTGATGTGAAGTATGCTGAAGGTTTTGATCTATTCTACCTTGCTCCATGTCATGCTTGGTGATAGCCACTTGAAATCTAACCCAATGGTATTCGTTCGATATTTCCATTGCTAGCATGTGTAGTCCTTATATCTAATCCACAAAGCCATTTGTTAAAAAACTTGGTATTGAGGGCTAAGTTTTAAACCTAAAGTCCAAAGAAAGTTATGTGAAAGTTCCTATATAGGCTATACCTTGAGCAAAATGAATTAAAATAATCCATGCTTTAGCTCATCACTCGTTTGCATATAAAACAGAGCACATAGGCTCTACCTCTCAATAAAGAATATAAAACACGAGTGAAGGGATAAGCTAGAAGGGGAAAACAAAAATTCCACTCTGTTTCTACTAGGTATAGATTGGAATGAATGACGAGCATAGTGGATAAATGATTTCACAAATATCTGGTGGACATATGGTTGACATACATTGGTGCACTGTGATGTGCATAAAGGGAGAAATTTCTTCCCACGGATTTGTATGGTGAGTTCTGGCACAACTTTATTGATCTATTGTTACTATAAACATCAATTGACCTTGGCATTACTATGCAACATATTGACAGGGCTTGAGGATGCTAGAAGGTTGCTTCTACTACATTGCCTATTGCATTAACTAGTGGCCATACATTTGGGGCTCACATATGGATGAACACAATCTTAGATGTTTCTTTAGGATCAAATGATGCATGGCGTATCACCACCATCCTTGCTTCTTTCAAGTTGCAAATGACAGGTTCCATGGTAGTAAAATGGGAAAAATTCTTATGTTTGGAAGGTAGGGAAGAGATTATTGTAGCAAAAGGATAGAAGAGGACCAGAAGTCATCTTCAAGCAAAACAACTCACATTATCCATTTGCGGGCACCTTTGGCATATTTCCAACATGTAAGTGGATTGATGATCTTTTTTCTTTATGCACAAATTTTTCAAACAGTGATACATATTGTTGAATGCAAGATTCAAGGTAGCAATTTAGAGTAAATTTTCAAATAGTGATACACCTGGATATGGGGCTTACAAAATAAGGCTGGTAATCAATATGTTCCAAACCTAGACATGGTCTTGGGGATATTCATGTGGTGAGCAATAGAGCAACAACTTGCAACTTGCAAGTCTGTAGATAGATATTAGTAGCAACTTATGAGTCTATAGAGGAGTCAATAGAAATTTGTTAGCATTGTAGTGTGACCTATGCATGAGCATACTTCAACCAAAAAATTTAGTCTATAGATAGACCGTACATATAGACCTTATAACACGACAGCATGCAGGAGCTCTAAAATGAGGCATGAACATCCCCCTTTTTCCTTTAGATTACAAGCATGAACTCAATTTACATGTTTTAAGATTTGTTACGAGTGGTTGCCTTACCCAGCACTAGTTTATCCATGACTATTAGACTTTGTAGGGTAGTCGCTAGTCTCATGCTTTAAACATGGTAGTGTTTGAAGAAGCCAGAAGGTAAACATGGTAGGGCCTTGTCAAGGAGGGTTCTGCCTAAAGAAACATGCATATGTGGCTATAGAGTGAGAATTACCAAAAAAATGAATCATAGGAATAATACATATCAAATAATTTTTAATGATGAAGATGATGTGTATGCCTTTGAACAATATATGTCTTAGTTGTAAGGCTAAAGAATCAGGTGTTTAGAGATGTCTGCCCATGGTGCAACTGTCAGGAATTGCGTGGTGGGGGGAGTTGCTCAAGATGATGCGCGGAACACACACAGAATGCTCAAGGAGAAGCTCACTCAAGAGACAAGAAGAGAGATGGAGGCCAAAACGTTTTCTTGCTGATTTCTTCTTCTTATTCCACACACTTTACAATGTACACAAAGTATAGATAAGATGCAACATAAAGGAAAGTGACCTACTAAGTCAAACAATGCATAACCGACTACACTAGTCGACTGGCGCTATAACTATGCCAGTTGTAAATAGGTGTAACAACCTGAATATAATAAGTAATGAGTCAGTGGCCATGTGTGAGTCATAATGACCACCGACGTGCTAAGTGTAGACGTGTGGACCCATCTAACCAGGTGGTCCATCATCAATGTCTGCATGTGTTGAGCTTGTCATCTCAACATCAACATTATATTGCAGTTCTGATGGCTATAACTCATGTAATGAGGACACATGATGTGATAGAGTAGGTCCAACACTTTGTGTACAACTAGACTAGGTTTGAAGGACTGGCAATAGCTTGCAAACATGGTCTATCAACAATTAAACAAGAGATATTGAAATACACCATGTAACTAACCCACTACACATGGAAATAATACCTATACCTCCTTTCTCCAATCACCTTTCCAACAACAAAAATCCTTGTAAGTATGTTGTATAAGCTAAACCTATGACAAGTGGTCCATAAACTTGCTTCCAAGGGATTATGTGCAAGTCAAGCTGTACACCACCACCACCACCACAAAAGTTTCTAATATGTGGACATGGGAGCATCCATATATGTTTCCTTTAAATTGATTTCAATTGTTTGTTTACTAGGGTATGGCATTTGCCAAAGTTACAACATTGAAAAAAATTTGCAACTCTTTAGAGAAACCCATCTGATCCATTTCAAATCTATCATATTGCGGGAAAAGATCAGTAGATATTATGAGAAAATTAGACATTTTATTAATCCATTTTCATTATAGTCTGGACACCGCATAGCCTCGTTACTTTCATTCACCATCTTGCAGCTTCCACAACACTCAAGACAAGGAACAAATGTGACATCTCCACAACCATCACAATTGCCTCCATTCAACTATGTAGGGAGCCCTTCAACAAGCTTATAAAGTTCATTATCATTGTTAACCCTCAGACAAACAAGGTGGAAAATTCAAAAAATCTAAAGCAGAAGAAAAGGCCAAGGAAAAAGTGAAATAGAAGATGAAGGTGTGCCAATGAACATTTGGAAACACAAGAAGTGCAAAAAAGTCCTAAATCCATGAGAGAGGCGCATGAAAAAACGTGCAAGTCAATACTTTTGTAAAAGAGCGCAAGGCGCACCATCATTTATTTTGAAGAGTGCATTGGGCTCTCATTCGTGAAAATTGTAAATGGTTAGAGACACAGGTTGAGGCCATGCCAATAGGGAAAGAGGACGAGAAGGGTTGAAGGAATGGTCAAGCCCAGATCAAAAAGGGGATGATCGCCCAAAGGGGATTAGGGTTAGGGTTTTGTATAAAAGGCAAAAAATGAATGAAGAAGCTCATTCTTGTGTGTGGCCAAAAGTAGCTCTCTTCTTCTTCTACTTCTTGCTTGCTTGCTTGAGCTTGTGCTTGAGAGAGGGAGGGTGAGAGTGTGAGGGAGTGAGTGTGTTAGGGTGAGGGACTGTGGTGGAGAAGCTCTCCATCTTCTCCTCTTTTCTTCTCTTCTCTTCTCTTCTCTTCTCTTCTCTTATCTTGCTCGCGACAATAGAGCTTGGAGCGTGGAGCTTGAGGATCGAACTCACTTGAAGCTTGAACTTGGATCGTGGAGTTATCGGAGTGCTTAGGAGAGGAGCCTTGATCGGGCATGGAGGTAAGCTCACTACACTTGTAGAGCGAGATAGCACATTGACTATGTGAGAGGTAGCCATTAGTGCTTGGCTTGAAACACTTGAAAGAATAAGTGGTCCGTGGGTCTTGGCGGTTGAGCATGAGCTCACCTCTACATTTTGGTTCCATTGCTAGGACCAACAAATTCAAGCCTTGAGTGCTTGCATGCTCTGAATTGAGCATCAAAGTAGGGTTTTCCCTGAACCAGTGCTTGAGGTAGGTAGGTAGGAAGCGAGGGAGTTTGAAGAGGTATTTGGTCTCCTTAGCAAGTAATTTTTTGGTTTTTTGGATTTGGAAAAGTAGGCTGGAGTAGTGTAGATGTTTGCTTTGTGATTTGGATGCATTAGGGTAGGAAAAAAAACAAAGAAAAGAAAGGAAAACAAGCATTAGGGTTTCTACTATCATAACAAGGCAAGAGGATTTGATTTTTTTGCCAATTTTTATTTTGAAGTTTATTTGCTATTCTAGGTATATACAATTCTTCATTAGGACCTATTCTTATGTTCTAGAAGTTTGTGTAACCCCTCATAACCAAAATAATTGGAATTGAGTTGATTTTCATCATCCTTCGAAACCCATCCGCAGGAATTGGACACGGTTACCACAGCTCGATTCCCAGATTTGGTGTGATTCCGAGAATCAGACTCCCAAAATCGGATGCATGAAATTTGGACACACAAAAATCGAACCAACCCATAATCAGACCACCTGAATCGGACCAACCAAAATTGGGCAGGACCACTTGGACTCGGACCATCCCATCGACCAATCAGACCGACCCAAAATCGGACGTCCGATTCTAATAATCAGACTCTTGAGAATCGAACATCTGAGAATTAGATAGAAAAGTGTCAAAATTGAATAGGTGAACAAAATACAAATTTGACACATCTAACCCTTGAAATTGACCCAAAGACCATATAGAGCCGAAAGCACGTCATAGATCTATCATTGGGCCAAAATCTAGAGCAAATAGTTCAAAACTTGCCTACAAATGGTCCTTCAAATCACACATGGTATTTAGTGTAACGACCCTCCCGGGCAGGGGGGACACCCCCTTGGACCCCCGTAGAGGGGGCCTCTGCACCTCCCCGAAGTAGGCTGAAGAGAAAATGCATGTCTTGATAGGTCCTCCAAATTAGATCCTAGTGTAGTAATGGCTTTGTACAAGCATAGATTCTCACTTGCAAAAAAAAACCAAAAACCCATACCCAAACAAAGACAAATAGAGACCCTAGAACCTCAATGGGCCAATTTAGCCAACAAGGGCAAAAAGGTCACACCACAAAAACATGTATATGTTGCATTCGAATTGCATCTAGTCAAAGCATAATTCAACAACATCAAGCTACAATTGCGAGGATGAGTAGACATGACAATCTTGATTATATATATACCTTGAATGGCACTACACAGACGACCCAAGACATCAGTAGAGAATCCAGATTTGATTGTGCAGTTGGGACTCAAAGGCATGTATCAGAAGGCTTGAACTTATAAGCCAAGACTCGAAAGATGAAGAGATAGTACTGCCTGCTTATCTTAGGGTCGAAGTCACCACAAAAAGAGAGCATAGTGTTGATGCTCTCATCAATGAAGGAGCATATTTTAATATCTTGACCTATGAAGCATGGACTCTATTAGGCCAACCAGAGCTCAGATCGACTAATGCAACTCTTAATCCTTATGGGGGACACCCACAAGCACTTATAGGGAAGTGCACAATACTTGTAACTATTGAAATGGAAAGCTTGACTATCCTATTCCATGTTCCTCCAAATAGTGCAAATTGTGGAAAGGAAACCCTCCTAGGAAGATCCTTCAAGAGGGAAATGAAGTGCAAGGCCAATTATGTAGCATAAAGGATACACTTGAGACTACCAAGTGTGAGGATACTCTCATCAAACCTCGAGGGAAAGACAAGGAATATTCTGACATACTTGGAAAGCTTAGTAATGAGAGCAAGAACTTGTTGAAAGATTTGATACAAGCCTATGTTGAATAGAGAGAACTGTTGAGCAAGGCCATGCTTCAAACAAGAAGGTTAGGAGACAATGCCAAGGATAGGCTTTGGACTTACAAATATCGTAAAAGACCACAAAAGAAGCCCAAGCCTTATAGACAAAGATATCGATGGAGAGCCAACACAATGCCACGATGGATATCCAAAATGTTGCTACGTGCTCAAGGAAATTACGCAAGTAACCAATGGATTTGGGTACCAAAACCCCTGCTAAACCACTCTATTACAGATCGTATCAAAAGCAAAGAAGTGCAAGAGGAAATCTAAACAAAAATCTAAGTCTCAAGTCAAAAACATTGGAGTGATTGAGCCCCTCATGATTGAAATCAAGAAACCAAACATGACTATTTGAAAGGTAGATCCTCAGCCTAGCATTCTTAACAAGTGGATATCAGATGTAACTGTCAAGTGTGCACAAAGACCACTAGTGTCCAAGGAGCCTTTGACTTCCCAAGAGGATAATGAGCACCACAAGCACAACGTTGCTCATGATAAGGCTGATTGCTCAGCAAAGCAAATGGCAAAATCGTCTAATAGCCATGAGCAAATCTTCCAACCCACTAGTACTAAGTCCACCTAGGAGTCCCAAATCTCCTATACCCTCTTACCCTAAATAGACACAGGAAGCACAATAATAGTCATCAAGTGCAGTTGCTCAATCCCAATCTCTATCTCCATTTGAGCTTCCAAATGTCCAAGGATGCAAGACATGGCACCACCCCTAATTCTCAGCCTAAGTATATGCCTGTGCAATTTGCTATGACTAGCTCAATTGATGCTGGATCTACACAAGTGAATGCGTAAAGGGCAACAAAAGACACGACCACTTCTAATTTGCTTAAGGACTTGACACCATAGTCTACCAACAGTAGTAGCTAGTCCACTAAACTAGTTGCTACTACTTCCAATCAGGAATAATAGCAATCACAACCTTTGGCCGTGATGATGCCCCTAGCGGAACATGTCCTTAGTAATTCACTTGCAGAAGAGATGTTGCAACCAACATCCTTGACACCTGTTGAGATGGCAAGCTCAACACGTGCGGACATTGATGATGGACCACCTGGCTAGATGGGTCCGCATGTCTACACTTAGCATGTTGGTGGTCATTATGATACTCACATGGCCACTGACTTATCACTTATTATATTTAGTTTGTTACACCTACCTATAGCTGGCAAAGATATAGCATCAGTTGATTAGTGTAGTTTGTTATGCACTATTTGACTTAGTAGGCCACTTTCTTTTATGTTGTATCTTATCTATACTTTGTGTACATTGTATAGTGTGTAGAAGAAGAAGAAGAAATCAGCAAGAAAATTTTTTGGCCTCCATCTCTCTTCTTGTGTTCTTGAGTGAGCTTCCTCTTGTGCATACAGTGTGTGTTTGGCACAACAACTCAAGCAAGTCTCGCCACCACGCGATTCTTGACAACACCTCCAGCACTTTTTTGAAGCAGTTAAAGCCTAGGCTTGAGGAGAAATCTCTCAAATATTTGGCCAAAGAGATAGTGCATTTGACCAATGAACCAGAGATGGAGTGCATGATGAAGCTTGATCACAAGCTAGCAACCATCACATGTGCGTACATCCATGTGGACATCAAAAGACCAACACCAGAGTACACAAAGCTCATAGTCGAACCCCTAGGATGAGCAACAATATGTTTGCTCCTACTATGTAGCTGTCGCTAAGGAAGTCATAAAGGACATCCCAAAAGCCATAACTAGAGAATTGCACTTGATACCCTCACTAGTCACAGTTAAGCGTAGTTCGTCAGCTTCCTCGTCAGAGATGAGTTACATGCGTTCATGTAGGAGCTTGTCATAGTGATTGTTAAGATATTCTTGCTCTTCCTAAGAAAGCGAATATGAAAAATATTCATCGAGATGCTCCTTAGGGAATGCGCCCATGTCCGCAAGGATATAGGCACGTGCGAATAATTTGAGTTTAGCATCTAACTCAGTTAAGCACTCTGTGACACTTCTATGTTTGATGAGGGCTTGGTCAATTTCTATCTCATGAAAGGTTCTAGGAGCTTCCCTAGGCTTTAGCATAGCTACGAGCTTAGGCTTTGATAAGCAAGATTAGTCGATGCTAGGATATTGTGTCATGGTTCTCCTCGGATGTGACTGGTATAGTTTCACATAGTTTCGTCAACTTGTTGTCAGAGTGTTGTATCCACTCTTGATTGGTCATCAATGCAAGTTCTGTTGTCAGTGGATTGAGTATTGCAAGCAACTGTTGATGATAATGGTTGGTTTGATTTATTAGAATATACACGGATGTGTCTGAGGTTTCACCGCCATTAGGAGAGATGGCAATGGGTTCATTCGTGGGTAGACTCAACGCTTTATTCCTCAGATCTTCAATACTCTTGGTCTCAATATTCTTGGTGTCTATAGCCACTTCCAATTGCAATTTTTTTTGTTTTTTCTCCTCTTTTTCTTGGGAAATTGAGATGTATCCTTTAAATACTTAGGACCCTGAACTAGGTTAGCCGATGTTGATGTGCTTGGTTGGGCCTCAACATTCTCTTTTTTCGGTGTGTCCTCATGGGACATAGCCGCGGTCTACTAAACATCCTTGCTAGGTTGTGAGGGTACAACTACCTCTATTTTTGGAGAGTCTAACTCTTTAGCTAATCACCCTCTATTTAGCTCCTCATCCAATTGCATTGGTAGTTGCTCCTGGTTGGGCATTTGCTCTAGAATCTTGTCCTTACCCATTGAAACATTCCTCCATTGCTTCTTATCAGAGCGAGTGTTCTGTTTAGATTCATTTTTTTCTTGCTCTGGAGGTTCGGGTGACTAGTGTAGAACCAAGAGATAGTTTAGGGTTCCTATCATGTAGGCATGGACAAAACTAGTTGAAGAAGTCAAGGTTGTATTAATGGGAAGCATAGAGATCTAGGATTGCAAGGACTTGAGTGAGGTAGAAGACATATGTGCTAACATCAAGTACCATGCTCCCTACTCGTATCATGCTAGCCACGTATAGATCTTCTTCTAGAAGAAGTTTATCGTAGAAGGGATGTTTTTGGATAGTGGTAGAAAGATGGATCTCATGGACCATTGCCAGCACTCTTAATGAGGTTGAGGCAATGTACGTGGGATCATGTATTGATGTCCAAAGGGCTTTCCTTTACTCAGTGAATGTCATTAGTTGGTGGCCAATTTTGGCTGCCAAACTTTGCGCTTTGCCAACCAAATCTCTTAAAGATAGAGCAACTAAAGTGACAATCAAAGGGTCAAAGTCAATTTATAAAACGTTGGTTTGGAAATCACTCTACAATGGCCAAACTTGGAGCCTAGATTATGACAGTCTTACAGGAGCGACTAGCCAAATTGTAGTCCCAAAGAGACTTGACCTATATTGGCACCAACTTCCTTTCGAGTGTACTGACTACCATTCAAGGTATATAATTGGCTGGAACTAGCCAAGAGAACTCTTTGATTGATAAAATTCTCACTGAGGAGGAGCTACATGTTGCTAGTAGACTCGGACAAGGCACCATGATACTTGATGTTGCAAAATATTTGTTGTTACTGAGTAGGCTACCACAATCATTGGATATGTATGCCACACTCTAGTACAATCTTGAGTTCTACAATTGGTTTTTATCCTCACAAAGTGACATGGATTTATAAACTTGTACATAAATAAATAATGTGTTTTGTGACTATGTATAAATAACACCAAAAGAAGCAAAGCTAGCACACACACACAAGCAATGACAATCAAGCGCAGGTGATATGCATTAAAGTCAACACTATGGGGTCCAGATAAGTGATGTCTTTTTGAGCTACACGTATTCATTATGGTTGAAGCATATGACTTGCATGTACTTTCATGAATTGCCATGACAACATAGGTCTCTGTACGAAAGCGTTCAATGTCCAAGTCGCCACAAGACCACCAACCCCACAAAGAACCATTATGGAGGAGAAAGTAACAAAAATACCAAGAAATAAAGAGCTATGATGGAAGCCCTGCTGAAAGAGAAAATCACCCCTACAAAAAGTACACATTGCGTTTGAGCATGGCCCAAAGCATAGTCATTTTCTACTCTCTCTTTCTTGGCCAAACTCTACATTTGGGTAGGAGACACACTCTCAATAATGAAAAATGTTTCTTCATCAACTAGGATTCAATTTTCCAGATGCTTTGTCACTTTTCCATGCACAGCTCACTCTAGTTGCTACCTCAATTGTTCTGATCTCTCACATGTTACAAAGAGGAACCTACAATGGCAAGGCAAGATTAAGGTGGCAAGCTCCTGTTCACGGAGGAAGAGTAATCAAAGTACGGCTTGATGGTAGAAACAAGAGGTTTCATCCAGTTCATGTTCAAGCTTACCCTAAACCTAAAAGACGCCATGTTCAAGCTTACCCTAAACCTAAAAGATGCCATTATGGAGGAGCCAGCCATAAAACAACTCGTGGACCATGGTAGTCTACAGAAGTGTGTAGAGAAGGTCAGGAAGGTTGTCGATTATAGCAAGTGCGTAGAATTTTTGAGGAGCTTTGATACCAAATGAAATTGTGGCATGATGACGATAAGAAGAGGAGAAGAAACTTGCCAAGTAAAGGTGGAGTTGAGCCCTGTGATGGTGGAGAAGGCCTTGGATTTAGCCAACAACAAGACTGAGAAACGCCCAAGGAGGGATGCGTATAACATGTTGGGGGTGAGCCGTCACCAATTCTCAAACAAGAGGGAGACAAATTCCATAAGAAACAACATGACAACATGAAGAGAGTTACTAATAAAAAAGGAGAATGACCAACCATCTCAACAACAAGAGCAAGAGGACAATCAGTGAAGTAGCAAGGCTAAAAAATTATTGAGTCAAGGGGAGAGGAAAAGATCACTCTCAAAATCCCCATGAGAAGAACTTGATCCACCTCCGAAGGAAATAGAGAGTTGCAAAGGGTGGAGGAGGAATCAAAGAGACTAGAAGAAGAGCACAGGAAAATGCTAGAAGAGGAGGAAGAACGACTAAGGCAAAAGGAGGAGGAGGAGATTGCTCTAACAAAAATGGAATCAAAGATTTAGACTACAAGTTGCCACATTCCAAGAGTGAACACCTCCTAGTGGAAAGCAAAGTTGCAGCTATCAAGATAGGAAGGGTAGAGCAGTAACACACATCCTTCTTGAGCACATTGAATGTCACGCATATTCGAAAAGGAGAAGAGACATTGGAATAACTAAAAAGAAAACTAGAGCTAACAAGGAGGGCAATGCAACATGGACTCCATGCCATGAAACCTAAGCCTAACACTGGCTTAAGAGTAGAGGAGCAATGTGCTATGTTGATCTCAACTAGTTGAACCTCACACGAACTCTCCTTGCTAGGGCTTGGGAAGCCAAAACAACAAATGCAGCCACCTCAATAGGAGCCACTGGAGCTAGTCTCTAGGAAGAAGGGCCTGATTCTAAATCAGATCAACAAAAGAAAGAATGAGTGCAGGAACCAAGCCCCCTCCATGGCCACAACAAGTACAATTAGAAGAGCAAAGGGCTCCATGCCAAACCATGCATTCCTTGTCAAAGCTCTTAGGCTCCCTTGAATTGTAACTAATGTAGAGCATTAGGATGATGTCTAGTGTGCTCCCTCCCAATGCATCTCTTAAAAAATAGAGAGAGAGAGAGAGAGAGAGAGAGAGAGAGAGAGAGAGAGAGAGAGAGAGAGAGAGAGAGAAAGAGAAAATAAAAAAAGGCACCCACGATCATATCGCATCACATAGGGGTCCTCAAATTAGGTATGTCTAGTGACCTTGGTCAGTAGCTCCGTCCCTAGTCTCCTAGCCCTTCATACATCCCCCACAATTGTTTAGGGCATATAAAGGGTAGGATATACCTAGGAAGCTTGTCTCCTAGACCTGACACCCTGAACCATTTGTACAATTCTTTTTCACACTCCATCTCAATGCCATCTCAATCAACAGTGGTAAGCAAGGCATGAAAGACCATGGAAAGTACATCGTACTCTTCAAACACTACAAGTAGCCACCATCTACCAAAAGCTAAGGTGTCAATATGCTCAATTATGCTACATCGTGTTGTCAAAATCACAAATGATGTCTCAAGAAGCCTTCAAGTGTACTTCACCTCAACATCAATAATTATTTCCACCCCATTGAACCCTCGCTTCATCTACACATTGCTATGAGGAACTGTTGGGGGTAAAGGCGCCTTCGCCTAGCTGCTCGTGTATTACTACACTGATAGTCACAGCCACTGCACACTGTAGGTGGTGGGTGCCTATCACTGTCACTTTATTCTTTATTCTTTTAGTGACAGTTTGAATAAAGGAAGGCCCAGCCACACATTGTGACTGTTGGAGTTTCCATTTCTTGTCTCTCTCTTTCTTGCTCTTGCTCTCCCACCATAGCTCTCGAGTGCAAGCTTCGATCCTTCTCACCTTTCAACTGGTATCAGAGCATGGCTTCTCGACTCTTGAGCTTGGCTCGTGGCATTCTCAGCTTCCTATTGACTCCCCACTTGCATTGGGTTTCCTTCCCGGCAGCCATAGCTCATTCTCTTGAGCTCCCGTCACTCCTCGGCTTCCCGAGCTTCTTCCCAGCTTATTGAAGCACCATCAGGGCATTGACATTAAGGTATTGATTCATTATTTCAGTGTTTTTACTTCAATCCACAGGTCTAGGCAAACATGGCAGCCACCATTGAAGCTTCCAACCTTCATATCTCTTTACTACTGGTTGTGGGCTGCTAGAGGCTTGTTCCCAGGTCCCCCTTCGCTCATGTTTGAGCCCTCCAACCATCCAAAGTTGCCACATGGACTAGCACGACTAGCAGCAATTCCACACAGATTTACGCTTGTTTTGTGGACAGTCACTCTAGCCGCATTGATCATTTGTTCGGGCTCCATTTCAGGCCTTTTGCACATGTATTGATGCTTGGCATTGATCCTTTGGGATTAGGTATTGGTTGGTGGCTAAAAACAGTGTTTCAGGACTGTTATAAACAGTCCACAGACATTTGATGCTAGTGCTACACTCACAGTTTATGCCTACGCTTGTTTGGGCATGACTATATAACCGGTTTGATGCCTATTGCATCCCAATTGACTTGGGGATTGAAGCTACATGTAATGCTATGATTTTGGCCTGATTGTAGGGCTGGAAATACTTAGTTTATAACAGTAAATGCATGCTGAATACTCTTGGACTGAAGCTATCTTTCACGCTTTGACATATGCATATTGGTTCCAGGTGTATGTCTTGGGTTATGCTATGATGTATTGATCAAAGAGGGACAACTTCAAGCTTGTCATTGGATCCGGATGCTTTTGGAAGCTTGAGCTTATTTCAGCCTGCACTTATTGACATCGGTCTATGCTTGACAGTGGTCAGTGCTTTGACATTTATATGCTCTTTGGGTACATGCTTACCCGACGCCTACGGCTTGATGCATTTGTCTTGGCACAATGTACCATGTACTTATTGAGCTTTAGTGCTCTCTGAAGACTTGGCTTGGATTCTCATTTGCTATTCCATAATTTTGTATTGGATGTCATTTTGGTTGTGAGAGATATTTATTGGGATGTATGTCTTGCTCATGGATGCTACCTATAGTTGCTTTGTAGCCATCATGCTCTTGGGATGCTATTGAGGCATTGTCTTGGTTACCTGTCTTTGGTACTTTGACTTGGCTTGATTGAGCTGTTGAGCTCATTTATCCGCCTTTTGTGCTAGTGGGAGCATCTTGTATGTTTGATTGACATTAAGCAGGAGGTTTATGCTATTTAAGCATTTTGCAGATACTTGAGACCTTGGGGATCTCTTACACTTAAATGTTGCATGGTTCATGCACTGATATCTTGGAGTTGCTTTTGACCTGAGCTTGGGCTTTGCACTCTTGTGAGCTTACACCTACTGGTGTCAAGTCTTGCCAGTGTTATGTATACTTTGCCCTACTATCCAGGGGGTATGCCTACTCACTGACGGATGCTTTGGTGACATGTTTGGGTGTTTGCTCAGGGTCTTGATGATTGTTTGGTGCTGATTTATGCCCATTTATGGCTGGTCATGTCTTGGCTATCATTTATTGACTTGGTGCAGTGATTTGGTCAGCCATTGACTCTCACAGTACCCTGCTGTCATTTATTATAGCAAGCACATAACTCTGGACTGACATGGATTTCTCATGCTTAAATATTCTGAAATGATGTACTTTCACTAGTACTTGGTGGGAAACAACTTTGATTACAATTTTCTTGCCATTTTCTCTCGATTTTAGTGATTTTTTGGTAATTTTCTGCAGATTAAACAACAAGCAGTTTTGAACTTTTTGCAGTCTTTCAGCCTCTGCATTATGGCGAGTTCGTCCACTGATCATGCTATTTTCAACATCACTAAGCTTGATGGTACGAATTACTCTTATTGGAAGAGCCAGATTTGGCAGGTGTTGGTGTAGAAATCGCAGATCAAACCATTGAGGTTCAGCGGATAGCCGCCTGCAACTATGCCAGATGAGGAATGGTTTGAGCTGGACGAGTTATGTAAGTCCACTATTGTATTATCTCTCATAGAACATGTTCATTACAATGTATTTGAGGAAGAATAGAGTGCATGGCAGTTGTGGGATAAAATCAAGAATCTCTATGACAAGAAAAGTCCAGCGAGTCAGATGTATTGGCTGAAGCAGCTTATGGATATGCGCATGAAGGAGAATGCGACCATGTCTGCTCACTTGAGCCAATTCCATGCTATACTCAAGAACTTGAATTCGCATGACATCACTTTTTTAGAGGATGTCACTCCTGTTTTCTTGCTTGGTACTCTTAATGAGTCATAGGATGTATTTCGCATTGCATTATGTGCCTTTGCTACTACCTTGAAATTATCTGATGTTGAGATTGCTCTTCTGTAGGAATAGGTTAACCGTAAGAATTTGGATGCCTCTCGTGTGTCGCATGCTATGACAGTTAGAGACATGAATGATGGATATGGAAAGCATGGGAATGGTAGTGGTCGTGGACGGGATTCTCAGAAATCTCAGTCCAAGTCTCATGGGAAGTCACGTAGCAAATCGCGTGGCAGGAAAGCAGATGTTACTTGTCACCATTGTGGGAAAAAGGGCCATATTATGCCACAATGCCATGAACTACGCAATGAAAGGCACAAAGATAAGGGGAAAGACAAAGTGCAGGATAAGTCTTTTGAGCAGCATAGTGCCTGCAAAGTCCAATGTTAAAATTGAAGAGATCAATGTTATGCAGCCTGAGGATGTTGATGATGATGATTATATCCTTGCAGCTTCTTCTAGTGCTTCGCAAATGACAGAGATACACTCTATGTATGCACAGTGTTGGCTCTTGGACTCAAGTGCATCCTTTCATGTGACACCTTTCCGAGAGTGGTTTCATTTATACCATATTGTTTTGGGTTCTGTGCGCTTGGATGATGAAAGCTCTCTTGATATTGTGGGCATTGGTGATGTTAGGCTGTAGTTTCCTTCAGGTAGCAGTTTTTTTATGCAGGATGTACATCATGTACCTGCTTTGACACGCAGTCTCATGTCAGCTGGATAGCTTGATGACACAGGTTATCGTGCATCTTTTGGAGACTCTGCATGGAAGATCACTCGTGGTAGACTTGTGATTGCGAGAGGTGCCAAGGCTGGCAGCCTCTATCCCTTGATTGTATCTGCTTTTTCCCTTGATCATGTTTTGTCTGTCGGTTCTATCCCACATGTATCTCTTTGGCATGCCTGTTTGGGCCATATATATTTGAAGGGAATGAAAATGCTTTCTGGTTTGCAGTACTTACCGCCCCTTGATTATGCATGTTTTGATTCATGTGAGCATTGTCTTTATGGCAGGCAAACTAGGTCTATGCATAAGAAGTCTGGTACATCACGCATGAGTGAGCCCTTTGTATTGGTACATTCAGATGTCTGTGGTCCCATGCCTTATTAGTCTATGGGTGGTGCAAAGTATTTTGTTACTTTCATAGATGATTTTTCATGGAAAGTTTGGGCTTATCCCATTAAGCTGAAATCTGATGTCTTGGCTGTATTTCAGAGATGGCTTGCATTGGTTGAGAACCAATCTAGGTATAGGCTAAAATGCCTAAGGATAGATAATGGGGGTGAGTATGTCTCACGTTATTTTGAGCAGTTATGTGATGAGAGGGGTATTAAGCATTAGTTGACTGCCCCCTACAACCCCCCAGAATGGTTTGGGTGAGCAGATGAATAGAACCATCCGGGGGCATGTACACAGTATGCTTAGCCATGTAGGCCTACCACAGAGCTTTTGGGCTGAGGCAGTTAGTATACCTATGCATGCCATAAACATATCACCTTCTAGTGGTTTGGATTTCCAGGTTGCAGAGGAGGTATGGACTGGAAAACCTCCCTCTTATGCGCATCTCCGGGTCTTTGGATGTGAGGCATTTTGCCATGTGCCCAGGGACAAGAGAAGTAAGCTGGATCTTAAGAGTGTCAAATGCATTTTCCTTGGTTATGGGGATGCATGAGAGATGGGTTACCATCTATGGGATCCGTAGGCGCGAAAAGTCATCCGCAGTCATGATGTAGTCTTCCATGAAGACAAAATGCATAGGTAGCCTGAGAGAGTTGTTGAGATTTGCAAGGTCATATTTCAGGAGGAGCCGAGGGCTCCCGCACGGCCAGTTGGACAGCCTACAACTGCAGTAGATGCTCATAGTCAGGGTGTTGGATAGGTAGCTAGGTAGGCCGCAAAGCTTGCCGTGAGATGGGGTCTACTAGAGATAGACATCCACCTAATAGATTTCAGCCCTTGATGCATTACGTCTTGGTTACAGATGCAAGAGAGCCTTTCACCTATGATGAGGCTATGCGCAGGGGTGATAGTCACTCCTAGGAGAGGGCTATGCAATCTGAGATAGACTCCTTACATAAGAATGAGACTTAGGATTTGGTTTCCATGCTTGAGGGCAAGAAGGCTTTGCCATGCAAGTGGGTGTACAAGCTAAAAAGTACCCCTGGACACCCCAAGCCGGCATACAAGGCTAGATTGGTAGCAAAGGGTTTTAAGTAGGAGCATGGTGTGGACATTGATGAGGTTTTCTCTCCTGTGGTTAAGATGACCACCCTACGCTTAGTCTTGGACTTGGTTGCTCAGCTTGACTTGGATTTATACCAGATGGATGTTAAGACAGCTTTCTTACATGGGGACTTGCATAATGAGATTTATATGGGCCAGCCTACGGGCTTTACAGAACCTGGCAAGGAGCACCTGGTGTGCAAATTGAAGAAAAGCCTCTATGGCTTGAAGCAGGCACCTAGAGAGTGGTATCATAATTTTGATGCCTTTATGCGACAGGGCTACAGTAGGAGTGCTATGGATCCGTGTCTTTACATGAAGAAAGCCCGTGATGGTTCTTTATTGATTTTGGTACTCTATGTGGATGATATGCTGATAGCAGGGAAAGCTCATGATGAGTTAGATACTCTTAAGGCTCAGCTCAAGAAGATATTTGAGATGAAAGATCTGGGACATGCCTCTCACATACTTGGTATGCATATTAGACGGGATAGGCATCAAGGACTCCTCTACTTGTCACAGAGGGAGTACATTCATAAAGTCCTTGAGCGCTTCCGCATGCAGGATGTAAAGCCTATTGGCTGTCCATTGCCTTCTTATGTGAAGGTATCACAGGCTAATTGTCCGCAGAAAGATGAGTAGAGGGTCGAGATGGCCAAGATTCCCTATGCATCCACCGTGGGTAGTCTTATGTATGCCATGATAGCCACTCGTCTAGATATTGCCTTTGCAGTTGATGTTGTGGCATGCTATATGGCTACACATGGCAAGAAGCATTGGGATGCCGTGAAGGGTATCATGAGGTACCTAAAGGGCACTGCAGATATGTGCATATACTATGGTAGCTAGGATACAGGAGTCGTGGGGTACACTGACTCTGATTATGCAGGACATGCAGATAGTAGAAAGTCCACTTCCGGCTATGTCTTCACCTATGCTAGAGGTGCAGTTTGTTGGATGTCTAGGGTGCAGAAATGCACAGCCCTTTCTACTACAGAGGCCGAGTATGTTGCAGCTAGTGAGGCTTTCAAGGAGGCCATTTGGTTGGGTCGTTTGGTTTGCTGACCTTGGTATTGATGGTATCCCTACACTGCATTCGGATTCTATGAGTGCTATTCAGTTAGCCAAGAATCCGGTCTTCCATGCGAAGATGAAACACATTGAGATGAGGTATCACTTCATACGTGGAGTCGTTGAGGACAAGTTTGTTGACCTTGTCAAGATCTCGACTGACCAGAATCTTGCAAATTTTCTCACAAAAAGCCTCTCTACAGAGCGCTTTGCCTTCCTTAGGAGGTTGATGGGAGTGGGATGATAATGTCTTTCGTCATCATGTTGTACATGTGTACATGTTGTACTGTCTTTTTTCTTTTTTCTTTTCACTCCTCACTAGGGCAGATTCACCTTTAAGTGGGAGGTTGTTGGGGGTAAAGGCGCCTCCACCTAGCCGCCCGTGTATTACTACACTGACAATCACTGCCACTGCACACTGCAGGTGGCGAGCACTCGTCACCGTCACTTTATTCTTTATTCTTTTAGTGACAATTTGAATAAAGGAAGGCCCAGTCACACATTGTGACTGTTGGAGTTCCCATTTCTTGTCTCTCTCTTTCTTTCTCTTGCTCTCCCGGCATAGCTCTCGAGTGCAAGCTTCGATCCTTCTCACCTTTCAGGAATCACACTAGCAATCTTCTAACTACGTAATATCTAAGTATGCATATGTACTCACATAATTTCTTAGAGTTTGACTTGTCTCCCAAAATAATCAAACTATGTCTTGTGCACGATAAGAAGACTAGCATTAACCCCTAGGGAGAGACCATATGAGAGGTTTTCAATTGCAGGTATTGAAGACTCCAATGAAAGTATCATCAGCTCTTCATCGACACTCAACTCTGAACTCTTGTCCTTTATTATCATTCAAGCCTACCAAATAATTGCCACAAGTACCAACACTTGTGCCAGTCATGAGTGGAACTCCCAAAAAAGAAGCCCTATCACCAACTACAACAACCCTATCACCAGCAAATTAGGCCAACATCGTTCTCTAACGACCTTCATTCGCACCACTACCAAAACTCCTCTAAGGCAAACCACAACAGTCCCTTCCACCCATGTCTTTGGTGCATGCTAAAGCCTACTACACGATGGAGAGTGCCATGGGATTGTGGAGCCCCAAGAGAGACACCAAGGAAAAGGGGTTTCTACTGCAAGAAAATCTATCTTGTAGCATCAACAAGCTTTTGTTTCATTCTTTTGATGACCAAAACAACAAAAACAACAAATCTTCACGCAACAACATAGTAGATATCTCCCACAGATTTGATAGAATCAACCATAATCTTCAACATCTTCACATAATCCATGAATAAAATAAGAAACACAAAATAATACACCATTTTTGAATGGAGATCAATCACATAGTATTCATCTTCAATATCTTCATAGTTCTCTCTCTATCTCTCATAGTAGATACATTATTTTTAGGCACAGAACTGAGTTTCTCTCACTTCTCTCTCTCACATACTCTTGCTCTCTCAATAATACATCATAGCTTCACTAAAATACTCAGGAATGGCACTCAATTCTCCTCTCTTGGTCATGGATACACCTCCCAAAATGTATGTCTGATGCGAAGAGGCACCAGAGACATCATAATGTCCTGTGAGATCTGGCTTCTATATGTTCTTCTATAACCTTTTGTTGTGAATTTTCAGCAGCTACTTCTTCACTTTAATTAGCTTAAATAGCACTTTCATTCATACTTTCTTTAAAAAAAAACACTTCCCAAAATATCCATACATCCAACATAACACTCAATAGAAACGAATAGAGCAGACCATAGAGCAATAGGACAACAAAAGAACAGAACTATAGAAGCTACAGAGCCTTACAAAAGATCAACAAAGACTATAAAAACTAAACCAAAATCAATTCAATCTTTCATAAACCTTTTAACACAACCTCAACCATCTCTCAAAACATTCATTCAACCATCTTAACTACCAAAACAGAAACAAAACAGAAGAAAATCAGACCTTACAGAACCAAATAGAAAAAATTACAGAACCTTTTAGAACAACATATCCTCATAAAAAACCATCATAAATCCTTCAAACATACTCAAACCATTTCAAAAACTTCAAAACATCTTCAAATTCAAACAATCCATCACCAAAAAACAACCATTCAGTAATAAAAACAACAAAAAATCATCCCAAAAAAACATATCATTTCAGCACTCAACAGATTGGCACTAGGAGGGGGGTAATGTTAACCCAAAATATAGAAAATATAAAGGAGAAGACAAGGCCAAGGCAAAAGTGAAACGTAAGTTGAAGACGTGCCAATAAAAATCTAGAAACACAAGAAGTGTAAAAAAGTCCTAAATCAAGGAGAGAGGTGCACAAGAAAAAGTGCAAGTCAATACTTTTGTAAAAGAGCACAAGATGCACTATGATTTATTTTGAAGAGTGCCGAGCTCTCATTTGTGCAAATTGTAAATAAAAATACCTTATTTTGAACCCGCGTGATGCACACATATGTTTATGAGTAACTTACCCGAGATGAAGAAGCTCATTCTTGTGTGTGGCCAAAAGTAGCTCTCCTCCTCCTCCTCCTCCTCCTCTTCTTCTTCTTCTTCTTCTTCTTCTTCTTCTTCTTCTTCTTCTTGCTTGCTTGTTTGAGCTTGTGCTTCAGAGAGAAAGTGTGAGAGTGTGAGGGAGTGAGTGTGTGAGGGTGAGGGACCATGGTGGAGAAGCTCTCTATCTTCTCCTCTCTTCTTCTCTTCTCTTGTCTTGCTCACGGCAATGGAGCTTGGAGCATGGGGATTGAGGATCGAGCTTGCTTGAAGCTTGCACTTGGATCGTGGAGCTACCAGAGTGCTCGAGAGAGAAGCCAACTTGATGGGGCATGGAGGTAAGCTCAGTACACTCATAGAGAGAGATATCGTGTTGGCTATGTGAGAGGTAGCCATTAGTGCTTGGCTTGAAACTCTTGAAAGAATAAGTGGTTTGTGGGTCTTGGTGGTTGTCGTCGCCTCTACAATCATAATTTAGCTTGGTATGTGGGTCTTGGTGGTTGAGCGTGAGCTTGCCTCTACAATCATCATTTAGCTTGGTCACTTCTTCTACTCCTCCAATGTATCTGCCCTTAATAAATAGCCTTGGAACAGGCATTCCCCAACCTACCAATTCCCCAAACTCACTGTCTGGTTTAAGTAATCTACAATGTGAATTGGTGTAGAGCTTTTGGTGACTGTTGGATGCACTATTCAAGGTAGTAATTTAGAGTAATTTTGGATTAGATATTCAGTGGATTCATTGTTGTGGGTATTCCATCTTACCTATTGAAAAAAAAGGAAATATTTTTCTCTAATATATCAATTTGAAATTTCTAGAACTCCATATAATCATACATTAAAACCATCAGTCTTTTATGTAAGCAAATAGACAAGAAGAGGATGAGGCCTATGCCACATTCACATGTATACTAAAATTGTATGCCAACATATGAGATATTGAAAGGTGAAGAAATACATGTTGAGTTCCACATGCTTGGGCTATTGGAAAGTCATAATTTTTCTTAGCCACTTATGCAAAGAAAATGTTTGTTGATCATATTCTATTATTTTTATGACAATCAATCCATGGTCATGAAGTATGAGTTGCAGGTATCCAACCCAAGGTTGTAGTTACCTTTACTTGCACTTCCAACTATGGCAAACAACTAAATCAGTACTTTCCAGGACAAGTTTGTTCAGAGAGCATCTATTAAATCTAGTACTTTTAGGTATATCTTGTTTTAGAGAAAGTAGATGGTTCATCATAGGCATGAGAACTACTTAAAGGCTGTTATTTTCTATATGAAGGAATAGCTACATGGGGGCAGCACAGAAAATGAGCTTCGTCGACATTTATCATAGCGATTCAGTACCAACAGAGGTATATAGCCACTATGAAGGTTTAAAAAAAAAGGTTAGCCCATTTGTGCTTCAAGTTTTCTTCAATTATTTGGTTAAAACAAGTTGCTGGCACAAACTATCATAAAAATCACATTAAGATAATGCACCATATTTTAGGGGAATTCAATTAAGGAAAGCAGGAAAACACTAGTTTGAAGGGCTTGTAGAAGGCATATCACAGACCTCTCAATGACACTACCATGTGCTTCTATGTTTTTGGGGGATTACAAGGGGAATTAGCTGTTTTGGGAGTACTTTCAACATAAACAAAGTGGTAGGCAATCAAGAGTAGATGTTTCATACTTAAAATACTAGCATTGAAAGGCTGTAGGAGCGATAAACTCTTATGGAGGTAAGGCTATCAAATTCCTTGAGGTGATAATGCTGATCAAAACTATGAAAGCATCTAAAAGTGGCTGCTTTGACAATTGGTAAAGCGATAAAATCTTGTGGAGGTAAGGCTATCAAATTCCTTGAGGTGATAATGCTGATCAAAACTATGAAAGCATCTAAAAGTGGCTACTCTGACAATTGATGTGTCATAGTAACAGGATTGCAGTAAACTTGTTTCCATATTCCACATCTTTGTTGAGATTTATTTGTTGATAGTTGATGTGCTAATTATGCTTCTATATAGCAAGATCATCATATAAGGGGTTTGTTTACTTGATGGGGTTTTTGTGGAAGGAAAGGGAAGCTAATAAAGATATTATTTGTTGAAAATATTCCATAAGGAAAAAAATAGTCCTAAGCTCATCATTGAGTAGCCACTTAACATAAATGGAGCCAATAACCTTTTTTGAAATCCTTCCTAAAGGGTAGCTATTCCTAGTAGATTTTGGGGGTAGTCTTAGCTAGATTTACTTGTTTGATTTGTTGTTTATACATGATCAAGGGGATCTCAAAATACCCACAACTGTGCTCATCAGCCTCCTATATATACTAGGGAGGAGTTCTGTGGTGGTTATTTTGCATCTAAAGTGATTCCAAAATTGAGAACTAAAGCATATGAAAGTTGTAGCAAGAGGCTGTAATTTTGGAGTCATGCATGGTTATAGCATTTGGGCATTTGATCCTCTGCATAAAAATATTATAACAAAATAGGAGGAGAAGGTTTGAAAGTCAAGATGTGAAGAGAGGTTTATGCTATTTTAGAGGTTGCCAATGCCAGTGTTTGAGTTTGGCCAACATTGTCTTTTTAATGAGTAGTAGATTTTCCTCCTTCCAAGTTAAGAAAATGAGTATATTGATTCTCTCTTAGTAATAGATAATGATTGTAGGAGTTGTTAGCCTAAAGTATTTAGGCCACTATTATACTTCTATTAAACTCCAAGATGGGGGTTCCATGGTATAAGCAATAAGGCATACAACTGGAAGCATTGTATTTGCATTGGGAGTAAGTGATGTACAATATGAAATGATGATTTTTTGGCCTTGAAAAGGGGATTGTATGAATATTTTGTAGCCTATTTGGAGGAGGTTGGGACTGCAATTAAAAGCCTAGTTGGAGGAGTTTGGGACTGCAATGAAAATGCATACTCTATTTTCTACAAGAGATCTTGATTCACTTGCAAAGAATGTTGGGGTACACAAGAAAAAGGGAGTAGCACATGCATGTGATAGGAAAAAGTAGGGGCTGCAATTTGCATTAGGGAAGGTCTTGCTTATTTTCTTAAATGCATTAGGGAAGCTCATGTAGTGACATAATATTTCCCCTAGGTCTTTCGAGTAATAGTGCATTACATGCTAAGTTGACACACATACCAACATTTACATAAGACTTAGTCCACCAAAGGCTGCAAGTTTTCTTGAATACAAGAAAATACACTTCTTAGCTATTTGTTAGCTCATACAAATCAAAAGTTGAAGATAGCTATAGTGAAGCTTACATGAGGAGGCAGTCATCCATGAAGTAGCAGGTGAAATCTATCATCATTTTTTATACCTTCATGTAGAGAAGGTGAAGATAGCTACTATGGCATGGTCAAAATGTGGGCAACAAGTACATCTAAAAGCCTATTATAGAATACACTAAGGGGAGTAGCCATGAAATAAAAAATAATGAGTGTTCTAACTTTCTGAGTCAAGATGGAAGATTGAGATTAGGAGCAACTCCTTCTACTTGAATAATAGTCAATGAATTATTGTCATTGCTTCCTCTGACCTAGGATCTTGATGCTCATTTTTTGGAAATCTTTGTGCATCTATAGGATAGGTTATATTGGTTCTTACAGTCGACATTCATGCATGGACAAATTAATTGCCCCAACACTTTCCATTCCTAAGAGTTTGGAAGAGAAGGGACATTAATACTGAATTTAAAATTGGCAGTAGTAAAAATAGATTCCTACATGAGTAGATAAGAATAGATACAAGCTAGAGTGTATATAAACTTGTGGGGCCTAGTTACTTAAGAGTTGAAGGTTACAATTAGATATTTGATGATATCATGGAGAAGATGTACCATGCATATCATTGTGACTAAAATTCTAAAATTGTCCTAGCTTTCAATAATTACAAATCAGTTGGAGGTTGCATGTTTATCATAATTGGGATACTCCATATTCATCTCAAGGCAAAAGCATCTCAATCTATAGTTGTGAGAATAAGTACATTGTTGGTAGTTTGTCTAATAAGTCTAGTTTATCTCTGATTCTATCCATGATAGCTATGTATACCATGCTTTAGATGGTGATATTGGTTCTCTCAATCAGTACTAATAATCAAATTGTTATGCTCTTTCTATGATCTCATTGTAATAAATGCATCATTTAGCACTTTCTTGTTATTTGCAATATTAAAAGTTTGGCTACAAGTAGGTGTCTCATGTTGCTAGTGACGAATCCTCTTATGTATGTTATATCATGTTTTAGATGGTGATACTGGTCTTGCTTGTTAGTACTAATAATCAAATTCTTATGCTCTTTCTCTCAACTCACTCGAATCAATACATCATTTAGTGTTTGCTTGCATGTCTATAATTTTAAAAGTTATTTGTTACAAGTAGGTGTCTCATGTTGCCAGTGGTGAACCTTCTTATGTATGCCAATGTTTGAAGCTTTAGTGTGATTGCAACATTTCAAAATCATAGGACTTTGTGTTGTTCATTAGGTTTATATTTTCTAAGTATTGTTATGCTTCTCATGCTTTGAGTGGTGACAAATTACCATTTCTTTTAGTGAATGAAGCTTCAGATTTGTCTTATTAGTAAAAAAATGTAGGTTCAAAGGTGTCAAGAGTATTGTAGTAGGTATAGATAGATTGATCCATGGCATTCCCTATAATAGTTATAAATAGATTGCTCCAGCTCCTTTTTCCAATGCGCGGCCCTTATATATCAAGGAACTTTTAATCATTCCATACATAGGAAAAAAAAGGGAATTCCCTATCAATTCCTTAGTTAAGAATATACATAACTAGGGAAAGTAAATGATAAGAAAAATGGATTTCCTAGTTAGATAGGAATATATGTAATGCAAGTTGTGATCATGATATGCACATCAAGTTGAAAAATGTTTACATTGAAATAATGGATGCACTTAAAAAAGTTGTGTCTAGCTTGACTAAGGTGCCATTGCACATGCAAAGAATGCACATAGAGGTTTATTGCATTAATTAAAATAATCTTAATACTCGAGAACCTCATCCCTCTTTTGATAGATGGAACTCCACTCTACCCCACACTTGCGACTCTTCCTTGATTGGCCATGTATGATGAGCCACATATAAATTCTGTCTCACATTTGATGCACTCCTTGCTGACCCTTGTAACTCACCCATTCATCTCACATCTCATCCCATAATTTCTATTGAGTGTCAACATTCCTCAAAGTGATGTGCTAAGAGGTGTGTGAATTCGAAGGTTCACACTTAGAGTGCTTGTGCAACTAGGGTTATTAGATATAGCTCAAGAAGGCCTCATGCTGTGTGGTGAAATAGATCGTACAATTAAATGAATGTTCCCATTGGCATGGAAGTAGTTGAGATTTAGGGATATATAAAGTCCTTGTGGTGTAGTGTTTGGAACAAAGTGAAGTGTAGTTCTCATGTCCCTTTTGCCAGTGATGTGCAATAAGTTTATGATATCAGAAGACATTACCTCCCTTGATGATTTCTTGGCCTCTTGGAATCTAGCTTCATCTCTTGCATGTGAAAAGAACTCAACCATTCTTGACACACAAGGTTTTCTTCAATTGTAGAAAACAAACCAAAATACACAAGAAAACTCTTGATCCATGAAAAGTTTAAGTTTATTCCTTTATCAAAGCACAAAGCATAATGTAGTTGCACAAAACAAGGTTTAAAACCCTAACTATTCTATGTTATCCTAGGGGTTTTTAGTGTTTTTGAAAAAAGCATCACATATTTAGCCTTGCCACCAAGACTACAAGCATTCATGATTAGCAATTATTTTGATAAAAATATGTAATGTCTATTAACTAACCTTCTTTTGCACTAGGTTGTTCCTTGTTAGGGTCATTTTTTAATTCTTTCTCTTCTATTTCTTCTAGGCATATGGTCATGAATCTTGAAATATATTTCTTTAATTGGAAACCATTGACCCAATGCTTATGATATTTTCCATCCAAATTCTCTAAGATGTATATCCCATTTTCAAAAGTTTCTTTTACCCTAAATGGTCCCTTCCATTTTGTTTGGAATTTCTTTTGAAAAGTGCGATCTATTTTGCTATTGTATCTTAGGCCAAGATCCTCATTTTTTATGTTTTTATCCTTTACTTTTTAGCTAAAATTTTGAAGCATAAGTTCTTGAATCTTTTGATAATATTCCAAAGCTTCTTGTTCATCTAATTGCACTCCTTGTAATTCCAATAATCTTCCCTTGGTATAATATTTTTCCTCTTCACATAGCTTCTCAACTAGTCATATTGCAAGTATCTCAATTTCCACTAGCAACAATGCTTCTCTTCCATATACCAATACATATGCTGAAAATCTAGTGCTTTCTTTCCTTGAAATTATGTATGCCTATAGAGTTGCTGGAATTTCTAGATCCCGTGTTTGTGGGTGATTTCCCCTTAGTTTTTTCAACATTGTTATGATCTCCCAATTGAGTCTTTCATCCATCCCATTACATTGTGGATAATGTGGAGATGAAAATTCTTTGGTGATTTTCATCTTATTACAAATACAAATTATAAGCTCTCCTTAAAATCCAAGCCCTATATTTGATAATATCTCAAGAAGTGTCCCAAATTTACATGTGACATCTTGACATATGAAGTTCCCCACATCTATGGCTTGAACAGTCTTGACAATTCTAGCTTTAGCCTATTTGGATAGATAATCAACAATAGTGAGTATATGGATCTTCTCTCTTGAAGTATATGGAAGTGGCCCTATTGCATTTGTTGCCCATTTTTGAAAAAGGTCAAAGGCCAGAATGGTTTTCTTGAGTTTTGGTTTCAAAATCCTTTTACCCATTCTTTGACATTCATTGCATGACTTGCACCAATGATGAACATATTTTCATAGGCTTGGCTACACATATCCTTCCATCAGGATCTTTTGGAGAGTTACTTTGAAAGCATAGTGTCCCCCATAGGCTTCTTTGTGATTATTATTATCTAGTATGGTAGATATTTCTTCTTTCCAAGGTACTCTCCTTAAGATTAGGTTAGGTCGACCTAACATAAATAGAATGTCATTTAGGATTTTTGTGTTTGTTTTCTTGTCTAATAAACCCATACTTCTTTTCTTTGGGGATAGTGAAGGGTATGTTTCTAGTCAAAAGAAACTCTTCTTCAAGCTCCAATGTTTCCCTTCCTCTATAGAGTAGACAATTTTCTTTAAGGGCAAAAAATTTCCAAATAGCCTTTTGGGCTGCTTCATTTGCCTCATTTTTTCCTCCTTGGCTATATGTTTAATTATCTATGCTTCGAATTGATTGAGCTCCCTCCTAATTTGATTGCATATTCTCTTTAATAGTAGATTTCTTATCTAGGATACTTTTAGAATTTGTTTGACTACTAGGAGTGCATCTCCTTGAAATGTCAATCTTCTAATTTCCATTTGCAATGCCAGATGAATGTCTTTTTGTAGTGTCCAATACTCAACTTCATTGTTACTTCTTGCTTCCAACTCCTAAGTCTCTCTTCTAATCATGTTCCTTTCTTGATTATAGATTACAATACCCCATGAGGATTTTAAGTGTGCTCTTCGATATGATCCGTCAAAGAAAATTATCAAAGCATTTTCAATTTCTTCCATTCTATCCTTTTGATCTCCAAATTTTTCCTTGAGTAAGAAAGAACTACCTTGATAGGCCAAAGATATGCAATTCTAGCTCACATTGATTCTTCGACTAGGAATATTTATTGAATTTTTTCCAACTCCAAGATCCATATTATAACCCTTTTTCAAATATTCAAATTATTTACCAATTGTGGCAAAGGGTATAACTGCTTAGGATTATGAATGGTTTTGGTAGTAGATACCTTCTAAATTTTTGGTAAGAAAATATGAGACTAATAATCTCTTTGTAGGATCTCTAAATTGGATCTTTTACTCTCTTGCATAGTAAATCGGTCTCATGTACCAAGAATTCTTTCCTTATTGCATAAGCACTCCATAAGCATAGCTCCAATAGCATCCTCTCCCACAGAGGGATTTACATAGAACCCCCTTTCCTAATTTGGGGCTTGAATCGATAAAGTGTATCCTAATGTTTCTTTGACTTATTGAAACACCTCTTAGGCTTCTTTGTCCATCCCAATGGATCCTTTTTTACCACCATTTGTAATGTATATAGTAGACGTGATGCTAAAGGTATAAACCTTGAGAGATACCTCACTTTGTGTATTAATACCACTAGAGCCTTAACCTTATGTGGATTGGGTTCTATCCCATTCTATGATACAACATGTCCAAGTAATTTTTCTTTGGATTGGGTTAGTTTACATTTTTTTGGATTCAATGTGGACAAAGAACATAATCAATAAATCCCTTTACAAACTCTCTTACATTAGGAGCTAGCACCCTATTTTCCCTTCTTTAATATAGAGGTGGGCCATTTGTAAGACCATAAGGTAATACTTAATAGTAGAAATAGCTGCATGGTATTATAAAGGTTATTTTTCTTTGATCTTCCAATGCTATTGGCAATTGAAAATATCTAGAGTAACTATCACATATGTTGTGCGTTTCATATCTAGCTTATTGAATTCGAAATTTCATCAATAAGTGCCAAGGGATAGTGATATTCTTTCATGACTGCATTCAGAGGCTTGTAATTCACACAAATTTTCCATGCTCTTGTCTTCTTGGGAACAATAAAAATGGTACTTATCCACTCTAAGTGCTCTATATAGGATATATGAATCTTCCTCTTTAAGCATGTTGATTTGTTGTGAAGTGCGGGGCTTGTGACTTTTGACAAAATAGCTTTTAAGTTCATTTTCAATGCTTCACATTTCATCCTCTAATCTCTTGGTAGGATGCCATGAAAAGACTAGGAAATTTCCCTAGCATTTCAAAATATTGATCTATGTCTTTCTTGGTTAGGTCTTTCCCTAACATGTTACTTATGAGTTCTTTTCTTTTAGCAATGACTCAAACTTTGTTACATTAATTCTTCTAGCTCTTCTAATGGACTTTCTTCTTTTCCCCCCATTACCATATGATTCTCTCCCCTTTCATTCTCATCCAATACTTCAAAATTTTGGAGATTTCTTTACTTGCACACTCTCCATCTTCATTATTATTATTATCCATTTCTACCCTTTCCTCCTCACTAGAAAATCCATCATCTCTTACTAAAAAACATGTCTTTCATCTTCTATCAAAATTTTATTTCTCCTACCTCTTTCAACTCAAATCCTCCTTGCTTTATCAATTACTTTCATCTCTCTTGTCTCTTTTGTCAAAGAGACCTCATCCTTAGTCTAATAATTCTATTTTCTCTTATCTTAGAATCCTTTTTCCTCTCTTGATTTTTGTATCATTTTCTAATTTTGTTTCCAATGCAAAAGATGAAACATTAGGGTTTGAATTTGTCCCATTTGTCTCCCTCTTTGTCTCCCTCTTAGAGCTTTCATCTTCATCATTATCTTCTTTAAAACTTTGAGAATCTTCTTCTTCATCTTCCTCCTCTGTATCCTCCCCAATCATTTCTTTCTTATTGTCATATTAAAATTTCTCAATATTCCATGTCTGTCATTTATTTTTATTACCCCTCTTCCCCAATCTTGTATTGTATCTCATGAAAAAGTCCATAGTGTAAAGTGGACTTCACATACCTCAATATACATCTAACTGCATCCAAATGAGGCTTTCTAGGCATCTGCATAAACTAACTGACAAGGCCAACAACATAGCTCAAGTATGGCCTTGTGATAGTCATGCAAATCAAACTCCCTACTATCCTCCTAAATATAGTAGGGTCTTCTATCTCATCCCCAATGTCAGCACTCAACTTCACATTTTTCTCCAATGGTACAAAAAGAGGCTTACATGCTGTCATACCATACTTAGATAACATATCCAAGCCATACTGCCTTTGGGATAGCCATATACCATCATCACATCTGATCACCTCAATACTAAGAAAGTATCTCAGCTCACCCAAAACTTTCATCTCAAACTTCTTGTGGGAGCTTTCACTCAACCGCCAAGACCCACGGACCGCTTATGGTTTCAAGCATTCCAAGCCGAACACTAATGGCTACCTCTCACATAGCCGATGCGCCATCCATATCTATGGGTGTAGTGAGCTTACGTCCATGCCAATCGAGTTACCTCCTCTCCCGCGCTCTGCGATAGCTCCATGATCCAAGTGCAAGCTTCAAGCAAGCTCCACGCTCTAAGGTCCATAGCCGCGAGCAAGAGAAGAGAAGAGAAGAGAAGAGAAGAGAAGAGAAGAGAAGAGAAGAGAAGAGAAGAGAATAGAATAGAATAGAATAGAAGAGAGGAGAAGATGGAGAGCTTCTCCTCCCCGGTCCCTCACCCTCACACACTCACTCCCTCACACTCTCACACTCCCTCTCTCAAGCACAAGCTCAAGCAAGCAAGAAGAAGAAGAAGAAGAAGAAGAAGAAGAAGAAGAAGAAGAGGAGGAGAGCCACTTTTGGCCACACACAAGAATGAGCTTCTCATTCACTTTTCAACTTTATATACAAAACCCTAAATCCCTTTTGGGTGGTCATCCCCTTATCCCCATTTTTACATGGCCGGCCATGGCCTAGGCCCTTTTTCCCATTGTCCTTCTATCTTCCTAGCTTTCTTTCCACTGCCCATCTACATTTACAAATTGCACGGGTGAGAGCCCGGCGCTCCTTATTTTAAATCATGATGCGCTTGCACTCTTTTACAAAAGTATTGACTTGCACTTTTTCTTGTGCGCCTTTTTCCTTTATTTAGGGCTTTTCTACATTTCTTGTGCTTCCATATTTTTCTTGGCATGCCTTCATCTTCCATTTCACTTTTTCATTGGCCTTTGTTCTCCGCTTTAGATTTTCTAGATTTTCCACCTTGTTTGTCTGACGGTTAACATTACCCCTCTCTTAGATGAGTGCTAGTCCCATGGCACTCACCGTCATAGGTAGTAGGCTTTAGTATGCACCGAAGACATGGGTGGCAAGGACGTCTGTGGTTGCCATGGAGGAGTGTTGGTAGTGGTGGGGAGGAAGGTCGTTGGGGGCACGTTGGTGGCTTAGGTGACTGGTGGTAGGGCTGTTCGTTGTGGGGATCGCATTGATGGAGTACAAATGGCGGTTTGTTGGGGATTCTGCAAGCTTGCAAGATGATAAAGGATAGAAATTCAGAGTTGAGTGTCGATGAAGAGCGAACGACACTTTCGTTGGAGTCTTTAATACCTACAATTGAAAACCTCTCATAGGTGGTCTCTCCCTAGGGGTAGTGCTAGTCTTCTCTATCGTGCACAAGACATAGTTCAATTAGTTTGGGAGACAAGTCGAACTCTAAGCAAGCTGAGAGTATTGTCCTGCACTTGAGGACCCAAATTGTGTATATACTTCGATGCAAATATTATGTGAGTGCTCGTGCATACTTAGATATTACGTAGCTAGAAGATCGTGGGCTGGTTTCTTGTAACAATGTGTGGATGAAGCAAAGTTGTCCATGTTGAGAATAAGTACACGTGAAGGTGTATGAGACATCCTTTGCATTGTGACTGCACGACGCAGCCTAATTGAACACAAGGATACCACACTTTTGGTATTTGGGAGCTATTGGACTTGCTTGATGAGGACGGTGTACTTTTCATGGCCATTCGTGCGGTGCTTACCACAAGTGACTGCAATGGTATTAAGGCAGAGTGCAAGAGGGAATTGTGCAAATGGGTCAAGGTGACATGTCTAACCATAGGCGAGACAAGCTCCCTAGATATGTCCTGCCCTTGATATGCCCTGAACAATTGTGGGTGATGCTAAAGGGCTAGGGGACTAGGGACGGAGCCAGCTGACCAAGGTCACTGGACGTGCCTAATTTGAGGACCCCTAGGTGTTGTGCTGTGATCGTGGGTGCTTCGTATCTTTTTCTTTTTTTTTCTTTTTTTGTTTTCTTTTTCTTGTACTTTTTTTTTTTGCCTTGCCTGAGTACAACCATTGCAATATGTTGAGGCTATCAGCCTTTCAATGGGTTGGGAAATATCAAGCTTCGAAGGCTCAAGAAATGGATATTACAGTGATGATTGTTCCCTAGCCTCGTTGTTAGAGAAGCAGTCATTGAGAGGGGAGATACACTTGAGATATTGCAACCCTCTTTGGAATGTGCGATGTTGGTACAATTGGGGTAACAGCTACCGTGAGTGCCCGTCACAGAGTGTAACCCAGAAAAGAGGAAGTGGTTAAGATCATGCTTTGGGCCATGCGATGTGGGCACTCGCACGGGTGATTTTTGCTTTCGATAGTGTGGCTTTGTCGCGGCTCTTTGTGGGGTCAGTGGTCTTGTGGTGACTTGGGCATTGAATACTTTCGCACAAAGACCTATCTCATTGTGCATCCACTTGTCACTTCATGAGAGTACATGCATGGCATATGCCACAACTATAATAAACTAATGCAACACAAGGAGACATCACTTATCTGAATTCCATGTTGTTGACTTAGATACTTATCACCTGCGCTTGATTAGCTTTTTCTTTTGCTAAAGATGTGAAATATATTAAACGCAAATGTGAAAAGTTTGTACAATCGGGGAATATGTCAACACTTAACCATTTAAAGAAAAAAAGTCATGGCCAGGTAGTATTTGATAAGCCTTTTACATGACATGGGGCTACTCTATTTGTACGAGGCGAGGTGAGTCCGGGTGGTCAAGTGACTGAGGCTCTACTGATGAGGGGCTCTTGTGAGGCTGGTCTCGGGGAAGATGTCGGCTGGGACCCGGATGGTATAGTCCCTGGTCGCAACTGTTTCCAAGATGCTTTTAAACAATGTGTCGAATTCCTACTTGTCCTGAGATGCCCTCTCCTCTTTCGAGCACTGGTGCCTGAGCGTCTGGTGGGAGCCTGCACGACTGGTGTTGCCATACCCCATGTGCTCCCTTGAGCCCTCGTCCTCTTGGCTTGGGGGGTTTTTGACGTGCATCCTGTGCGGTGTCGTTTAGGGTCTCTTTTCGGTGCGTACCTCTTTAGAGTAGGCATGTAGCGTTTTGGTGGGGGCGCTTTGCTCCCTTCGATGGTGAATAGCATCCTTGCAAGCCAGCTGCATTGGTGGGTGCTCCATGTCGGCTACCGTAGGGGGACGTGCAATATGCGAACCGAGGATTAGGCCTTGAGGCAGGATAAAACTGTTCGAATGGAATGGATTGTACAGTGGGTTATCAAGTGCACATGACGAGAAGGGGAGAGGTGAGGCATGCAGTGTTTGTTATAGAGGGATGTCCCCCATAATGATGTTTATTTGGCCTCTAGCCATTAGTAGATCTTGGCTCATGCTAAGTTGGGTGGACTGGTTGTCATGGAGTGGGGTAGGGCTCATCCTCGGAAGGATAGACCGAAAAGGGGGAAAGGTGTATAGAAAGGGACGGTACCCTGTCTACACCATAAGAGATGTTGGTCAAGGCTTCCTATGTCGGTAATGAGGGTTGCATGCCCTCCCCTTGGAGGCGGGAATGGTCGCACAACTTTTAAATGTGTGGTGAGAGGAGGACCTGAGGAGCTTAGCCTGTCAAACCCAACTCTTCTTCCTGCACTTGACTATCATTGCTTGTGTGTGTTGATATTGTCTATACAGGGTCACAAAATTCATTGTTTATATATGTACATATTTACGAATCCATGTCACTTCACGAGGATAAAAGCCAATTGTAGAACTCCGGATTGTACTGGAGTGTGGCACACGCATCCAGTACTCATGGCAGCTTACTCAATACTAATAGATATTTTGCAACATCGAGTAGCATGGAACCTTGTCCGAGTCTACTGACAACATGTAACTCCTCCTCAATGAGAACCTTATCAGACAGAGAGTTCTCTTGGCTCGCTTTAGCTAAGTCTATACCCCGAATGGCAGTCAACACTTGAAAGGAAGTTGGTGCCACATAGGTTGGGTCTCTTTGAGACCGCCATTTGGCCAATCCCTCCTCTGAGACTGTCATGATATGGGCTCCTAATTCGGCCATTGCAATGCAATTTTCACACCAACGTTGTTCAAATTGACTTCGACCCTCTGATTGTCGCTTTAGTTGCTCTATCTCTAAGAGATTTGGTTGGCAGAGCACATCATTGAATGTTACAGTTAAGCGTAGTTCGTCGGCTTCCTCGTTAGAGATGAGTCACATGCATTCATGTAGGAGCCTGTTATAGTGCTCGTTAAGATGTTCTTGCTCTTCCCAGGATAAGGGAAATGGCAAGTATTCTTCAAGCTACTCTTTAGGGAATGTGCCCATGTCTACCAGGACATAGACACGTGCGAACACTTTGAGCTTAGCATCCAACTCAGTTAAGCATTCTACGACACTTCTATGTTCAACGAGGGCTTGCTCGGTTGCTATCTCATGCAAGGTTCTAGGAGTTTTTCTAGGCTTTAGCATAGCTGGGGGCTCAGGCCTAGACGAGAAAGATTGGTCAATGCTAGGATTTCTTATGCTCTTGGGGTTTCTATGTTTCTCCTGAGGCTTTGCTATGGTGTCATGGTTCTCCTTGGATGTGACTAGTATAAATTTGTCACCCTGTTGTGACAGCGTTGCATCCACTCTTGATTGGTCAATGCGAGTTTTGTTGTCGGTGGATTGAGTGTTGCAAGCAACCGTTGATGGTAACGATGACTGCTTTGGTTTTTTAGAGCACACGGATGTGTTTGTGGTTTCACCGCTATTAGGAGAGACATCAATGGGTTTATTGGTGGATGGATTCGATGCTTTATTCCTCAGCTCTCCAGCGCTCTTGGTCTCAATGTTCTTGGGGTCCACAACCACCTGAAACTGCTATTGTTTTCATTGTTTTCTCCTCTTTTTCTTGGTCAGTGAAGGTGCATCCCTCAATGACTGAGGACCTTGGACTAGGTCAACTGTTGATGTGCTTGGGTGGGCCTTAGCATTGTCTTTCTCTAGTGTGTCCTTATGGGACATAGCGGTGGCTTGCTGAATAGCCTTGCTAGGTTGTGAGGGTACAACTACCTCCCTTTTTGGAGAGTCTAGCTCTTCCCTTCTGTTTAACTCCTCCAGCCTAGACTTTAGGTGCTTTGGAAGTGCTGGCGTTGTTAATGAAGTTGGTTGCGACACCTCTTCCATAGGTAAACTACTACGGACACGTTCCGCAAGGGGCATTTTCATGGCCAAGGGCTGTGACTACTGTGATCCCTAATTGGAAGTAGTAGCAACTAGTTTAGTGGACTTGCTACTATGGGTGGATTGCGGTGTTAAGTACTTAGGTCGATTGGAAGTGGTCGTGTCTTCTGTTGCCCTTAGATCATTCACTTGCGTAGATTGAGTATCAATTGAGCTAGCCACGGTGGATTGCACAGACATATCCTTAGGTTGAGAGCTAAGGGTGGTGTCCTTTCCTACCTCTTGGACCTTTGGAAGTTTTGATGTAGGTAGAGATTGGGATTGAGTAGCCGCACTTGACGACTGTTGTGCTTCCTGTGTTTGTTTTAGGGGAAGAGGTGTAAGAGACTTGGGACTCCTAAGTGGCTTTGACACTGGCTGGGAGATTTGCTCGTGGCTGTTAGATGATTTTACTATTTGCTTTGTTGAGCATTTAACCTTGCCATGAGCAATGTTGAGCCTATGATACGTGCTGTCCTCTTGGGGAATCAAAGGCTCCTTGGGAACTAGTGGCTTTTGTGTATCCTCAACGATTACATCTGATATCTGCTTGTCAAGCACGCTAGGCTGAGGATTTACCCTCCAATTGGTCCTGATTGGTTTCTTGATTTCGACCATGAGGGGCTTGGTCACTCCACTGTTGTTGACTCGAGACTTGGTTTTTCGTTTAGATCTCCTCCTACGCTTCTTTGCTCTTGATACTATCTGGCCTTCAGTCGACAAGGGAGGTTTAACAAGGGGTTTTGGCACCCAAATCCATCGGTTACCTGGGTAATACCCTTGAGCACGTAGCAATGCTTTGGATATCCATCGTGGCATTGTGTTGACCCTCCATCCATGCCTTCATCTATAAGGCTTGGGCTTCTTTTGGGGTCTTCTACGATATTTGTAAGTCCAAATCCCATCCTTGGCATTGTCTCTTGACCTTCCTGTTTCAGGCATGGCCTCATTCACTGGTTCTCGTTGTTCGACCTGTGCTTGTATCAACTCTTGCAACAAGTCCTTGCTCTCATTAGCAGGCTTGACTGTTATGTCAGCACCCTCTTTGCCTTTCCCTCGAGGTTCGATGAGGTCACCCTTACTAAAGGTTGTGACTATCCTCACACCCGGTAGTGTCAAGTGTATTCTTTGTGCTACATAGTCTGCCTCACACTTGGTTGCCCTTTTGAAGGGTCTTCCTAGGAGGGTTTCCTTCTCGTAATTAGCACTAGTTGGAGGAACATGAAATAGGATAGGCAAGCTTTTAGTTTCAATTGTCGCAAGGATTTTGCACTTCCCTATGAGTGCTTGTGGGTGTCCCTCATAAGGGCTAAGAGTTGCATTAGTCAGTGTGAGCTCTGGTTGGCCTATTAGGGTCCATGATTCATAGGTCAAGATATTAAAATATGCTCCTTCATCAATCAGAGCATCGATAGTATGCTCTCTTTTACCCTAAGATGAGCATGTGGTACTATGTCTTCATCTTTCGGGTCTTGGCTTGTAAATTTAAGCCTTCTGAAAAATTCCCTTGAGTCCCCAATTGCATGACTAGATGTGGATTCTCCACTGATGTCTTGGTTCGTCAGTGCAGTGCTATTCAAGGAGCATCTATCGTCAGGACTATCATATCTAGTCATTCTTGCTGTTGTAGCTTGATGTTGTTGCTTTCCACTTTGACTAGATGCAGTCCGAATGCAACATGTATGTGTTTTTGCAGTGTGGCCTTTTTTCCCTTGTTAGCTAGATTGGCCCATTGATGTTCTAGGGTCTCTGTTTCTCTTTGTTCGGGTATGGGCTTTTGGTTGCCCTTTTGCAACAAGCGAGAATCCATGCTCATGTAGAGCCATTACTACACTAGGGTCCAATTTGGAGGACCTGTCACGATGCGCATTTTCTCTCCAACCTACTTGGGGGAGGTGCGAAGGGGGTAGAGCCCCCTCTGCGAGGGTCCGAGGGGGGGGGCAGTCCCCCCTGGCCCGTAGGGCCCTTACAGTAAACACCATGCGCAATTTGGAGGATCGTTTATAGCCAAATTTTGAACTACTTGCTCTAAGTTTTAGCCCAGTGATGGATCTATGATGTGCCTTTAGCTCTACGTAGCCTTTGGGATCAATTTCGGGGTTTAGATGCATCAAAATTTCTGTTCTAGATACCTATTTGATTTTGATAGTTTTTTATTTGATTCTCAGATGTCCGATTTTCAGGAGTCCGATTATCAGAATTGGATGTCTAATTTTGGGTTGGTCTGATCGGCCCAGTGGTTTGATTTTGGTCATGTCCTCTAGGATCAGACGTTTGATTTTGATAATTGTCCGATTCCTTGTGCCCGATTTCCAGGGTTTGAGTGTCCGATTTTGAAGTCCGAGACTAGGACACGTGGTCCGACTTTGACACTGGGTCCAATTCTGGGAATCGGACGGGGCTAGTCCGATTCTAGGAATCAGATCGGAAAAGTGGTCCGATTTTTGGGGTGGTCCGATTCTAGAGATCGGATAGGATGAAGTGGTCCGATTTTCGAAGTCAGACGGTTTGACTGCAAAAATTGGGTAGTCCTATTCTGGGACTCGGACGCATTGGTCCGACGGCATGGACGACGACCTGCGGGTTGCGTGCAATGCTTCAAGGTCAATGCCTACTCCCTGGAATCTTCTTGCGCCTTCCAAATAGGTGCAAATCAATAGAAGGAATTGCCAAGCATACCTGGAATCAATGTGGCGTTCGAATCAATCAGCACTTCGTGATCTCCTCGCAGCTCTCTCTCTCTTGTCCTCTCCTTGGCTCTCAAGCTCACTCTCTTCTCAGGAGGCAGAATGTCAAATGTGGTGTCCCCTGGTTCCCTGGACCTCTTATTGCCCTATCCCAACTTGCTGTAAACTCAGAAATTAATCCCTCATACTCTTTCAGCCAGAAATCTGAATCTGTACCCCTATTTCTCTGTTTCAGCCTATTATACAGCAATAGAAAACCCTACTGTTTGCTCCAATGTTTTGCTCATATCCTTCCTAAATGCAAGAAAAAATTATAAGAAAAATACTTACACTACTCCATCATGCTTTCCAAGTCCAAAACAACAAAAACCTACTTGCTAAGGAGATCGAATACCTCTTCAATCTCCCTCACTTCCTACCTATCTACCTCAAGCCACCGGTTTGGGGAAAACCCTACTTCAATGCTCGACTCGAAGGCCGCAAGCGCTGAAGGCTTGAATCTGTTGGTCCTGGCAACGAAACCAAAATGTGGGAGCTTTCACTCAATCGCCAAGACCCACAGACCGCTTATTGTTTCAAGCATTCCAAGCCGAGCACTAATGGATACCTCTCACATAGCCGATGCACCATCCATATCTACGGTTATAGTGAGCTTACCTCCATGCCGATCGAGTTACGTCCTCTCTCGTGCACTCCGGTAGCTCCATGATCCAAGTGCAAGCTTCAAGCAAGGTCCATCCTCAAGCTCCACGCTCCAAGCTCCATAGTCGCGAGCAAGAGAAGAGAAGTGAAGAGAAGAGAAGAAGAGAGGAGAAGATGGAGAGCTTCTCCTCCTCGGTCGCTCACCCTCACACACTCACTCCCTCACACTCTCACACTTCCTCTCTCAAGCACAAGCTCAAGCAAGCAAGAAGAAGAAGAAGAAGAAGAAGACGAGAGCCAATTTTGACCACACACAAGAATGAGCTTCTCATTCACTTTTCAACTTTATATACAAAACCCTAAATCCCTTTTGGGCGGTTATCCCCTTATCCCCTTTTTTACATGGCCAGCCATGGCCTGGGCCCTTTTTCCCATTGTCCTTCTATCTTCCTAGCTTCCTTTCCACCGTCCGTCTACATTTACAAATTGCACGGGTGAGAGCCCGACACTCCTTAAATTAAATCATGATGTGCTTGTGCTCTTTTACAAAAGTATTGACTTGCGCTTTTCCTTGTGAGCCTTTTCCTTTATTTAGGACTTTTCTGCATTTCTTGTGCTTCCATATTTTTCTTGGCGTGCCTTCGTCTTCCGTTTCACTTTTGCATTGGCCTTTGTCTTCCGCTTTAGATTTTCCAGATTTTTCACCTTGTTTGTCTGACGATTAACACTTCTTCTTCAAGAAGTCCTTAACTTCAGCAATCCCATTGCCACAGTCACCTGTAATAATCAAGTCATCCACATAGATGACTGTGATGACCAAACCTGCATTTCCCTTTCTCACATAAAGTGAGTGATTAGCATCAGAAATACAAAATCCAATCTTGACAAGATACTCTCCAATCTTGTCAGACCATGCTCTAGGTGCTTGCTTCAGTCCATAGAGCGCCTTCTTTAACCTGCACACATATGTGAGATGCTCTAAATCCTCATAACCTGCTGGCTGCTCCATATACACTTCTTCTTGCAATTCACCATGCAAGAAGACATTCTTAACATCCATTTACTGCAAACTCCAACCTTTGGCTGCTGCCAAGGCAATCACAGATCTAACAGTTGCCATCCTAGCAACTAGACTGAATGTCTCTTCATAATCTATGCCATATGTTTGAGCATAGCCTTTTGCAACTAGCCTAGATTTATACATGCTAATTGAACCATCTGCATTATGCTTGACTTTGTAAACCCACTTACAGCCAATAGCTTTTTTACCCTTAGGTAAGGGTACCAAATCCCAAGTCTTATTGGCTTCTAATGCAGCCATCTCCTCATCCATTGCTGCATCCCAATGAGCATGACCAACAACATACTCAAAATAAGTGGGCTCAATATCCTCAACTAGTTTCACCATATAAGCATGATGGTGAGCTACATAACCTTCAAAACCAAATCTTTTAATAGGGTATCTGACCTTGTTAGATCTATGTACCACTGGATCACTCAATGGAGCCTTTACATAACTATGAGCTCTTTGTACACATGGTGTCCTGACTGAAGGAATACCAAGCTCATCATCCAAACTCTCTGAACCATTGGAATCTCCGTCAAATCCCAAATTACTGGTAGATGCATCATTACCATCCATCACTTTCTTCTTTCCTTTTTCCTTCCTACAACACTTATAGATCCACCTAAAGATGTGGGGCTACTCCTTAGTCTCCCAGACCAAGGGCATTATCATCATCTACTCCTTAGTTTTTGGTCCACTAAGACTCTGTGATTCTTGTTTTTCCTTATGTACATAATTGTCCTGATCATTATCATCATCTAATACATCACCAGTAGGTGCATACTAGCTGCCTATCTCATCAAAGATAACATCCCTGCTCACTCTGAACTCACCTGTGACAGGGTTATAATAGTGATACCATTTCTGCTCTAAAGAGTACTCAATAAAAATACATTTTTCAGTCTTTGGATCAAGCTTCTTCCATAGCTCATTTGGCACATGAACATATGCAACACATCCAAATACCTTCAAGTGCGATACATTGGGCTTCTTGCTAGTAAAGCACTCTTCAGGAGTCATCCCATGAATTGCAGTTGTGAGAATTTTATTCATAATGTAGACAACAGTACGGATAGCATCAAATCAGAAATGTTTGGGCATATTCTTTTCAGCCATTAATGCCCATGCAACTTCTGCAATATGCCTATTTTTTCTTTCTACAATCCCATTTTGCTATGGGGTATACCTACAAGTAAATTGCCTCTTTATCCCATGAGTCCTCAAAAAGCCACTAAACTCATTAGAGAGGTACTCTCCTCCTCCATATGATCTCAAGCACTTCACTTTTAAGCCTATTTCTATTTCAACAGCTGCCTTAAAAGATTTGAAGTTCTCAAATACATCACTCTTTTCCTTCATGAAGTATACCCATAACTTCCTTGAACAGTCATCAATAAATGTGACAAAGTATTTGCTGCCACCAAGAGATACATTTTGTGTAGGCCCCCAAACATCTGTATGCAATACATCAAGTATTTTTCTACTCACTTATCTATCATGCGAGAAGGGTTGTCTTGCTTGCTTACCAAACTAGCATGCTTCACAGACTTTAAACAATTCTGCAACTCTAAAAGAAAGCAACCCTGTAACCAATCCTTTGGACTGCATTAATTTCAGCCTTTTCACATTTGCATGTCCAATACATTTATGCCATATTTCAATATCTGCAGCTACTTCTTTTTCTTTAGCATACATAGCAACATCCATTGTAGGAATTCCAACATCTAAAGTGAACATTCGGCCAACTCTACTTCCTTTTGCGACCAACCTGCACTTATAATTAAAGTCTTCTACAAAACAACCTTTTTCATTGAATCGGACCTGCAACGCCTGCTCCACCATTTTGCCAACAGACACTAGATTCTTTGTAATTGATGGCACATGCAATACATCTGTTAGAATCTTTGTCTGGCCATCATACAAGGATAAGGGAACCTTTCCAATGTGTGAAATTGGGTGGCATGAATCATCACTTGTCTGCACATAACCTGGATTTTGTAAGTCCTACATCTCTCCAAAACATTCAACATGACTAGCCATATGTTTAGATGCACCTGAATTGACATACCATACATCATCATGTGTCCCCTTTCTTGTAACTGCATTCATCATATGCTGCATAACAAACAGACACTCATTTTTGTCTTCATTCTGTCGTGAAGATGATGCAATTTACCACTGCGAATATCATCCTTCTTAGCATAGCAATGGGCTGCAATATGGCATGTTTTGCCACAATAATGGCAAACAATAGCAGAATTTCTAGAACCTCTATTCTACCATCCACCTTTTCCTCTAGAGCTCCCCTTGCCTCTAAAGTTTCCTCGGCCTCTTAAAACCTGTATTTCACCAAATTGCTGATTGAACATGTTTTGCTGATTATTGCTAGCACGTCTCATACCACGGCCTCTCGAAGAGGATCTACCACGTCCCCTTCCTGAACTTGAGTAAAATGCTTGAACCTGTTCACCATTTTTTCATATGAGTCACCGTGCATATTAATCTCTTCAGTAATCATGAGAGAGATCAACTCATCAAAATCAAGAAATGGCTTCCGTACATATACTGAAGTAACAAATGATTTCCATGCCTTCTTATTGTTAAGGCAACTCAAAGTGGATAAAACTAAATCATCGTCATCAGGCATTGCATCAATCGTTGCTAAAGCATCTAAAAAGCTCCTCACCTTCAACACATACTCATCGATAGACATTTTTCCTTTCTTCAAGGCATTCAAATCTTGCTTGAGTTGAATCTTTTGTGCCAAGTTTGTATATACTGAAAACATGTTCTAAAAAATTGTCCAAGCTGCATGTGAAGTTTCTGCATTCGTGATATGTCCCAACATCATATTATCAATGACTGCAGATAACTAGTACATCACCTTTTTGTCTTTCACATTCCATTCTTTCCATGCTTTTAATTCATTTGTAGTCAGAGGGATACCCAACTCTGGCTCATTTTCTTCACCTGAAACAAACTCATAAAGGCCCTTTCCAATGAGGAAGTTTGTCACACGGAACTTCCATGAAGGGTAGTTGTTCTTGTCGAGCTTCTCAATACTGGGATTTTCATTGTTCTCTGCCATTATCACAAACAAGGATACAACATAGAAAGCTAGTCCTCTACAATCTTTCACAACACGTGCATAACATTACACCAAGCAACCTTTTTCACTAATTTCTCAATAGTATTTGTAATCTGCAACTTGTTTGTAGATAAACCTTATGTTTGCTTCCTGCAAACACCTCAAAAATTATAGATTCGCAATCAATAACCTATGCACCCACTTTCGGTCAATACAGCCGAAATCACAATGTACCCTGAAACTGTTGTCCACAACCTTGCGGCTCTAAAACGGGGCCTGAAACGGCCTCAGATGCCCAAAATAACTATGGGAAAGCCTTAAAGGGCTTATTTGTAGAATATATAGTGCTCTGCTCGCACATCAAATCTCACAACAATCCAAGATTTTCGCTTTGCCCTGCTTCCGGTGCCTGCACAGGCACTATCCAAGAGAGAGAGAGTGGAAGAATGGGATAGCTTCTTACCCATTGCTTGCTTGCTCGAACCTTGCTTCTTCTCCTTTACTTCAGTCTTCAAAATCAACCTCTCTTAGTGGCGGGCTCTGATACCATGTCAAGAATCCTGTGATAGGGGGATTTGCTTGAGCTGCTGCACCAAACGCACACTGTATACACAAGAGGAAGCTCACTCAAGAACACAAGAAGAGAGACGGAGGCCAAAACGTTTTCTTGTTGTTTTTTCTTCTTCTTTTACACACTATACAATGTACACAAAGTATAGATAAGATACAACATAAAGAAAAGTGGCCTTCTAAGTCAAACAATGCATAACCGACTACACTAATCAACTGGCGCTATATCTTTGCCAGCTGTATGTAGATGTAACAAACTAAATATAATAAGTGATAAGTTAGTGGCCATGTGAGTGTCATAATGACCACCAACGTGCTAAGTGTAGACGTGCGGATCCATATAGCCAAGCGGTCCATCATCAATGTCTGCACGTGTTGAGCTTGAGATCTCAACAAAGATTAGCAGCATGATAATGTTTTTTTGGGGGCTTGTGTTCTCATTTTCTTATTCTAGTATTGTGTTTAACCTTTTATTTTCTCATTTAAATATCCTAACTTTCTTTTTTCCTTCGTTGTTCCCCCGCTTTGCTTGTTTTGGGCTTCTCTCTCTCATTTCAATATCCTAACTTTCTTTCGTCCCTTTTGTTATTCCTTGGCTTTACTTGTTTTGGGCTCCTCTCTCTCATTTCAATGTCCTAACTTTCTTTCGTCCCTTTTGTTATTCCTTGGCTTTACTTGTTTTGGGCTCCTCTCTCTCTACTTGTCTACTTCTCTTTGTGTAGTAGAAGTTACATTTTCTTCCTTGTTAGCACATGGCCAATATACGATTCAACAACTATTACCCTTCTCTTTGTAGTAGGAGCTACATTTGCTTCCTTGTTAGTGCATGGCCAATATATGATTCAACACACTCTTACCCTTTTATTTAGCTAATGGACCTTGAGAAGTTGTAGGCTCATGAATTTCTATTATGTAGTCATTTTTCCAGTTACATAAGTTTCTTGGAAGAGGATACATATCCCCTCCTATCCGTCAAGGAAAGGACAATTAGGGCTAATGTGTCATGTTTCTCCACATGTCCAATTGGTTAAAGGTAATCTAAAATAACCTCTTTTTCTTCCACTTCCAACTCCATTCAACCCATCTTGACTATTTGGATTTATAAGACCACCTGGCCCTCTTCCCCAAGGTCTACCTTTAACAACTCCAAGACTCATGTTATTCAGTCTTTTGGCTAGTTGATTCTCTACTTCTGGTGGTAGTCTCATTTCTTGTCTTGGCAACACCAAAATGTTTCTGCCATATACCTCCATGGTTGGTTCTCTAGCCTCTGACATGAGTCTTTCTTCTCTCAAGTTTTCAATACATTCCCTCCTCCTCATATTTTCCATCTTTTGCTCCTTTTCAATAGCTTTTTGTTATAGCTTCCTCAAATGTTCCAAGCTCTTTAATTTGCAATTTCATCTAAATGTCTCCATTAAGTTTATCAACAAAATGCTTAACTTTTAGATATTTGGAGCTCTCTTCCCATTTTCTAGGGAGATGTTGCATCTATTCTAGTGTCTTGCCTATTTCGAAGCTAATTCTATACTAGATTGTCCTTCTCTTTGCTGGAATGTTTCTTAAAAAAAAAAACTCTTTGAGGGACTTGGTTTCCCTAGTTAAGAAAACCAATTTCCTTGAACCTAGTTAAGAAAACCTCCTTGATTGCTTCATATTCTAAGGGAATTGGTGGTCTTTGTTGATTTTGATGTCTTTTGTAATCATTGTACCATTCTCTTCCTTTGTCCAGAGGTTGATACTTGAAGATTTGCATTTTAGCCATTACATCATTTATTCAATGAATACCATATCCCAATTCCAACATTTCAAGAAACTATTAGGGATTTTCTCCTTTTGGTCCATGAAATTCTAGAAGCTAAATTGCCATGTTTTCCCTTTGAGTGTATTAGGCCAAAGCACCAATTATGATCACAATGCTTGCAAGGGGAGACCCACAGAAGCACACATGTTTGGGAGATGAATAGGAGCATTGAATCAATTTTTATCATCTTTAGTACTTAATCTAGCCTTTGATTTTTTTTTCAAAAAGAAAAACCTTAGTCCAAATAGAACTCAAGGGCTCTAGGATAGTTGAGACTTTTCAATAGCTAGAAAATTATTTTTCTAAGCTTCTTTATCTAACCCTTTATGAGTTTCTTAGGTGGTACTTTCTAATGTCATGGGATTTTTAACATAGACTGTGAAAGTGGAGTATGCTTTGTCTTGTAGAAGAGTTTATGATTTGTCTACAGAATGGTAAGTGATAGAATTCTTGGCAAGTGGACTTCTCTACCTTCCTTACTATCATGATAATAAGAGTTAGGCAAGTTGTTGAGTGTTGAAATGACTTGTTTTTTGGCTGATTTTTGTTGTTTTTGAGAGCCGAATGGTTGATTTTATGAGATGATTGATTGGTTTGGAAGTGGTTTAAGAGTGTTTTGGATGATATTGATTATGTTTTGGAAGCTCATGATGTTTATCAGTAGAGATATGAGGTTCTGAGAGGTTCTGATTGGTTCTGTATACCTTCTGTATAGCTTCTGTTGTGTTCTGTTTTCTCTCTGAAAGGAGGGATGGATTGATGATTGATGAATATTGAGATTTTTTGAAAGCTTATTGAGTGATTTTTTAGAGTTTGGAATGGTTTGAGTATGAGTTATGAGGTTCTGATGACCTTCTGTAACCTTCTGTAGGTCTTCTGTAGAGCTTCTGTCTCTGTTTTGTTCTGTACTGTAGCTGTTCTGTTACTGTACTGTGACTGTTCTGTATGCTTCTGTATGTATTCTGTTGGATGAGAGTGTAGCTTGGGAAAGTTTTCTAGCCTTTGAAAGAGGTGAATACAAGTGCAAAAGAGCTAAAAGAAGTGAAAGAAGTAGCTGCTGAAGACTTAAGTGAAGACTGAAGTGAAGTGACAGTAGTGAGCTATGAAAGGACACTGTAGTGGCTCTAGTGACTCTTCATATTAGAAATACCTCTTGGGAGGGATATCCACGACCTAAGAAGGATTATTGAGAGTGATTATGAGAGATTGTAGTGAGGATATGATGTATTATTGATAGAGAGAGAGAGAGAGAGAGTCAGAGATAGCCAGTTCTACTGAAACAAAGTGATTGTATATGAGAGATTGAGAGAGAAGTCTATGAAGATATTGAAGATGAATACTATGTGATATATTTCCATTCAAAGATGGTGTATTCCTTTGCTTTCTTTGTTATATTGATGTATTTTGTGAAGATATTGAAGAATATGGTTGATTTTATCAAATCCGTGGGAGATCTGCATGATGCTACATGAAGATTTGTTGTGCTTGGTGTTCTTTTCTTCATTGTGATCATATAAAACATAATAAACAAGCTTGTTGATGTTACAAGATAGATTTTCTTACGAGAGAATTCCCTTTTCCTTGGTGTTCCTCTTGGGGCCCCATGTTTTTGGTGTGCAGCCGGGGAACCTTGCCATCAACAAGCACCAGAAGAGGATGAAAATGAAGGAAATAGCATTCCCAAGAAGAGAAGAATTCAATGGATGTTTGTAAAGTTCCTTCTTCCACTGAAGAGTTGGAATTTCTCATAATCAAAGCCACTTTCCATAAGAAGTTCATCCCACAATGGCGGAAACACATCACCATCATGATGCATGCTCTATGTGGTGGACAGTTTCCTCTTCCTGTTGAAGCAGCAGAAACTTGCATCTTGGTGGCAAACTGTTTGGGGACTAACTGAAGAGCAGAAACAGAGAGAATGACCATACATGGAAGATTTGGCATTCATTGAGAAGTTTTCAGACATCATCAAGTGGGAGATTGTGAAGAAGCTTCAGGAGTCTTGGTCTATAGAGGTTCACAAAGACAAGAAGGAAAATAGTTGGAATTTGTTCGTGGATGCTCAACAGCAAGATACATGGGATGCTTGGTGCACTGATAATCTTCTGTTTGTTCAATTAGCAACCCACTGGAAGTTGGTAGACAGAGTGTTTTTCACAACATACACTGTTGAAACCATCAGAAGCTGGCATTAATATGATGATGGCACCACCACAATGCTCAGACGTATGCATTTTGACACCTTCAGAACCGAATACCTTCCTTTGTGCAGTGGCATGAAAGCAGAATTCAGAGACGTTGAAAAGGAAGAAGTAGAAGAAATGTTGGCAAGACAGTCCTCCAGAGACTAAAGCCTTCTGTTAACCCTCTGTGGAGCACTAACAACATAGTGGAGCCAACCCCCTGATGAATGACGCAATAAAGAGGCAAGCGTTAGAACGGGTCCAGAGGTACGTGAGAAGAGAGAAAGCAAAAATCAGAGCCAAGAACGAGCTCGCAGCAGAAGCCGCCTTTGACGCCCTTGCAGAACTCTTTACAGAAATCCCAATGGCACATCAAGCCCTTCCTCCTCCTGCTGGAGGTCCACTTCCAAGCCAGATCCATCCTGGAAATGTTGATGACAGGCCAACGAATGTAGTTCCATTGCTAGTTTTTAAGGGAGAGTACAATGAAGACCCCGATCTTCATGTAGCAGAGTTTATGGTAGCATGTGGGGCTAACAATGCCAGAACCCCTAAGCATTGGTTAGCAATATTTCCCGCCACTTTCAAGGGCGTAGTGTTTCAATGGTATGAGAGACAAGCAGCAGGAACTTTTGGCACATGGGACAACCTGAAGTTGGCATTCCTCACTAAATTCAGGTGTGAAGGTTTTGAAGAGCGGATGCGAGAGGAATTTATGAATCTAAGTCAGTCCTCTGGAGAAAGAGTAGAAGCTTATGTCTCACAAATGGAATCCATCCTGAAGAGATGGACTAACCATAATCTAGATGATGGCATTCAGAAGGGAGCGTTTCTCAGAGGATTACAACCAGAAGTCCGTAAGTTTGTGGAGTTGCAAAGACCAGCCATGTTGCAAGCTGCAACAGAAGGTGCACGACTGTACGATGAAGTGGAAGCTAGATGAATCCAGGAAGAGGAGTCCTACCTCCTCTAATGCTAGGAATGATGTACTCACCAAATGCAGTCCCAAGGACAGTCCCCTACCCCTACCAACATATGCCCCCAGTATCACAGTACAGTGCACCAAATCCACAGTGGCCACAATCAATGCCTCAAATGATAGTTCAACCACAACACCAATGGTCCCAACCAATTTTCCCAATGCCAAATCAGCAGTAACAGTGGAACCCTACTAACTGGAGCCAACAGCCAATAGTTCAAACAGGAGCTCTGAATCAGAATTAGAACAGAGACCCTTTTGCACCAGCCCAACCTGTTTATGCAGTGATTACAGAGACTCCTCAAAACCCTACTGCCAGTACCTTAGGAGGAGAAAGCTTGAAGGATTACTTATCCAACTCAGTTGCAAATATAAAAAAGGAGTTGATGGATGTGATTACAGAGTAGCTACAGACGTTGAAAGTGAATACCGCTAGAATATCCAATGTTGCAGGAGTAGGAATTGATGTGATGCAGTCAAATACTTGGTGTGGTAAGTGTCATCAAGCAGGTCATTTAGCCACTGAATGTACACAAAAACCAACCATCCCTGGAGCTTTCTGTTCCTACTGTTTGCAGAAGAACCATACAGAGGACATTTGCTCTCTGAAGGAGATGCATGATAGGAGAAGGAAGGAAGAAGACGCAAGATTCAACTTGCTGGAATCCAAAATGATAACACAGGATATTGGACCCAAGCCTCGAGAGTTTGGTCCTAATTTCGGTCCAAGAAGGTTTCCATCTCAAAGTTATAGAGGAAGACAGTCTGGCGGTGGTCAGAGATCAGAAGTGGAGTGTTATGGATGCGGCGAAAAGGGACACATCTCACCAAATTGTCCAAATCCCAGAAGGCCAATGGATTACAAGCCCTTATGCAGTCGATGCAAAGGAGAAGGCTACACTGCAAAAGACTGTCCAAGCCCAGCCCCAGTGAAAAACAGTGCTACTGATAATCCGGCTAAGGCCCAAGAGCCTACCTCCAATTTAGTGGAATTGGAAGTTGCTGCCATCACGCGTGCAAAGAAGAAGGAACCACCTATCCAGAAAGAAAACAATCCTCCTGCCAGAATAGTGAAGTTCAATATTTCACCAGAAGAACAGAACAGACCAGAGCCTGACAGTGCCGTATAGTGCACTACAGTGCCACAGAGAGTTACAGAGACAGTTCCAGAGACAGGACCAGAGGTCCAGGAGATAGAAGAGTAGGAAGTGCCACAAGTGGCAGAAGAAGTTCCCATGATACATCTGTTGGAAGAAAGAAGGAAAATGAAAATGGGTGTTGCCCCATTCCCTAACTGGTTAGAGAAGCCAGTGGATCCTATTAAGGAATATGATCTGGTTAGAGATCTAGATACCTTTAAACCAAACCTCACATTTCGACAATTATTGATGTTGTCTCCTAGTTGCCGAAAAAGGTTCAAAAGTATACTGACAAGAAGATGTGGCTTAAGGATTGGTCCCTCAATAGCAACAAAGTCCGACAAAGCTTCAGCGTCTGTAAAAGAAGTGGATGTGGCTAATGCCTTCCTAGATCCGGGTACCCCAGAGACTGGCATGTGGATAGAAGGCTGCTTCATTGCAAATGCACTGATTGATGGAGGTTCATCAGTGAACATTATGACGGATGTGACAATGAAGGATCTAGGCCTACAAGGTGTGCAACCCACCCAATGGCTCATCAGACTGGCGGATTAGAGCAGAATCAAGCCTTTGGGAATTCTCCCATATGTGAAGACTACAGTGGATGGAAAAGATTATTGGCTAACCTATCTGGTGGTGAAGCCAAACTCTTATGGTACATCCTACCCTCTGTTACTGGGCAGACCATGGCTATTTGAAGCCAGAGCAAGGACAGATTGGTTCAAAGGAACCTTGACCTTGGGTAGAGGACCCAATAAAGTGGTGCTGAAGTTATATGGTTCTCAAAAAGGACATGGATCCACCTCCTTGGAATTATCTTTTGACTCCCCTAATGAGGCTACAGATGGAACATCAGCAGACGAAGATGCTGTCAAACAGATCCTTCCCAAGAAAACAGTGGCACGTTCCTTAACAGTGGATACTGTAAGCCAACTTCCAAAAGGTGCAAAGCCATTGTCAATGGGTGAATACTTCCTGTCTGAACCAGGAATGACTTCTGAAATCACTTCTGACAGTGAGATAGAAGCATGGATGTACTGCTCTCCCTGTTACATGGCCATAGCAAAGCCAGACACAGAGGCAGAAGATGAAACAGAGAACCTGTTCTTCTCTTACAGAGCTCCTACAGAGCCAGAGACAGAGCCAGAGATAGAGACAGAGACAGAGCAAGAGACAGAGATAGAGACAGAAGAGGATGGAGATGATATGGAAGAAGAAGGTTATGAAAGTGAGCCAGAAGAATCTATCCCACCTGCAGAGGATACATTCGAAGAAGAAGTTCTAAAAGCATCAGAAGCAGACGAGCTCATGGTATGGGATCGAATGGTGATGGTACCATTTGGTCTGGTAAATGGATCTTCTCATATGAAAAATCTTTATAAGAAATGGATTAAGAAGAACAAGCCATCTTTCAGCAGTGGCTCTTGCTGTCCTCAACCACCTTTGCCAAGAAAAGATGATGATGATGTACCATGCCAACAAGCACCAGTCTCACAAACCCAACATGCATCAGAGGGTCCCTGTTATTTGACGTTCCTAGACGCGTCATCAAAAGATGAGTTTTCAAGCCAAGAGGTAACTAATCTTGAAACCAAACCCGAAACGGCTCTAATCCCATTTCAACATCTCAAGGAGCAACCTAAGTCTCCACCAAAAGAAGAAGTTGGTTCTAGTGGAACATCAGAAGAGGACACCAGTCCCTTGAAGGAGTCGGATCTGTATCTAGAAGCCAAGTCCAAATCGCAGAAGAAGACCAATCCAAAACAACCTTCACCACAGAATGGGGGACCTACGCTTACCGAGTGATGCCGTTTGGGCTCTGCAATGCCCCTGCTACTTTTCAGCGAGTCATGATGGCTGTATTCCAAAATTATCTGCACGATTTTATTGAGGTATATTTGGATGACTTCTGTGTCTATAGTTTGATCTGTGAACACTGGGGACACCTGGAACAATGTTTTGAGCGATGCCAGGAGTATGGGATTTCCCTCAACCCCGAAAAATGCATCTTTGGGGTCTCTTTTGGAGTTCTATTGGGCCACATTGTCTCTGCACAAGGGATATCAACAGACCCTGCAAAGATCGAAAAGATTGCACCTTTGACAACACCCACCAACCTCAAACAGCTGAGGGGATTCCTAGGCCATGTGGGTTACTATAGAAGGTTCATAGCCCATTTTGCAACAAAGGCAACCTCCTTGCACAAGCTTATGAGGAAAGATGCAGAGTTTACTTGGACGGAAGAATGTGACAAAGCCTTCAACACTCTGAAGCAGTGTCTGATCGAGGCACCCATTCTTCAACCTCCTGATTGGAGGAAGGAGTTCCATGTACATACTGATGCATCTATTGAAGGCTTAGGCGCTATCCTATGCCAAAAGGGCTCCTCAAAGCTGGATCAACCGATCTATTATGCAAGCCGAAAAGTCACTGATAGGGAACGGAACTATAGAGTGACAGAGCTTGAGTGCTTGGCAATGGTGTTTGCCCTAGAAAAGTTTCGCCACTACCTCCTATCTACCCACTTTAAATTTTATGTGGATCATGAGGCCCTGTCCTTCCTGATGAACAAAGCAGATGTGAAAGGACGAATGATGAGATGGCTCCTTCTATTCCAGGAATTTGACTTTGAGGTAATTATCAAACCTGGTCGTTCCCATGTTCTGGCTGATCATCTGTCACGTATCCCACAAACTGCAGATGAGGAGCAGGATGATCCAGACCTCCCTGATGCTTCCCTATTTCTGGTAGAAACTGTAACCCCCTGGTATGCAGATATTGCCAATCTACTGGCAACCCAACAGTATCCTCCTAGCATTTCTAGTCGGGAAAGGAAGAAGCTTATGTTAGAATCAGCCCCCTACACCCTATTAGGCGGTGCACTATACAAGAAAGGCAAAGATGAAGTGCTCAGAAGATGTGTTGCAGGAGATGAGATTGGGATTGTTTTGAAGGCTTGCCATGACGAGCCATGTGGAGGCCACTTTGCAGGAGAAGCTATAGCCAGGAAGGCTCTGCTCGCAGGATACTAGTGGCCTACCATTCATAAGGATGCCTATGATTACTGTAAAAGATGTGATGCTTGTCAGAGAATGGGGAAACCCACGAAGACAAGTGCCATGCCATTGCAACCTATCCTTCCTTTGAAGCCTTTTGAGAAGTGGGGCATCGACTTCATAGGTCCAATCGATCCTCCCACCAGAAGGAAGCAGAACCGATACATCCTCGTATGTACGGATTATGTCACAAAGTGGTGTGAAGCTAAAGCCCTAAAGCGGGACGATGGTAACGGCATGGCCCTATTCATGTACGAGAATATCATCACCCGTTTTGGCAGTCCCTTAGAGCTGGTAAGTGACAGAGGCACTCATTTCATTAATAAAGTCATGGAAGAGTTGACAGAGTTGTATAAGATCCGCCACCGCAAGTCCACTCCTTATTACCCTAGAGCCAACGGCCAAGTCGAAGTCACCAATCATATCCTCTGCTCGATTCTAACAAGAACGATTGCCGCACATCGTCGTGATTGGGATGATCGACTTACAGAGGCCCTCTGGGCGTATAGAACCTCCCATAAAGCAGCAACAGGATAGACACCCTTCCAGCTCGTGTATGGTACAGAAGCTATTTTCCCTGTTGAACTGGAATTACCCTCTTTAAGAGTGGCTATCAAAGAGCGTTTGCGGGATGATGATTCACTACAACACCGCCTCCTACACTTGGAATGTTTGGACAAAACTCGCAGGATGGCTCTATAGTGCATGGAAGCCACGCAAGCTCGACGCAAGGCTTACCATGACAGCTTCATCAAGCACAAGGAGTTCAAAGAAGGTGATTTGGTCCTAACCTATGATTCATGATTTGGCAAGTTTCCTGGCAAGCTTCGACAGCTGTGGATGGGCCCATATAAGGTACTTGCCGTCAACCCTAATGGCTCTGTCCAAGTGCAGACCGTTGATGCCTCTGATGATCCCTTCTTGATCAATGGATTTCTCCTGAAGAAGTACTTCCCTCCTTGGGGATCTTGACAATCACAGTCACCAGATCCTTTCCCTCGTTGGCGTGGCACTGTACTTCTTATGATGCTACTTCTGATAGCTGTTCTTCAGCCACTCCTGATGAGGTGGACACAACCCTCTGTCCCCTCAACCCTACCTTCCAGTCTTGATCTCTTATCCTCTATTTTCCACTAGCGATAGTGGCGAGGTTGGTTCTGATACATGGTCTTTCTACCATTCCCTTTCTTAATTCGAAGAGAAAAAAAAGAAAAAGAAAAGAAAAAAAATATACATATTGGTCATGGGAGAAAAGGACTTAGGTCCCTGTCATGCCGACCTATTCTTCGAGAAAAGGTGGAAACACCCTCGGAATAGGGAAAAACAAAGAAAAAGAAATTTTAAAAAAGATAAGAAAAACAAATCTGTTATGGGAGAAAAGGAAGCAATTCCCTGTCATAGCAGGCCTCGTTCCACAAAAAGGTGGCAAACACCCTTGGGCGAGAAGCTGGCTGTGGAAAAGGTGGCAACACCCAGCAGTCCAGAAAGTGGCATCATCAATTGAAATTTCCAGGATCCAATTCTGAAGCTGCCTCCCTTGGTACGCTGTGTCCTGGGCCTCTCTGCAGAGCGTCTAACTGTCCTCTAGCAGACGACATGTCCCATCCAACACAGCGTTCGATTTGATGGCTACCTCCTTGGGTCCGCCTCTTCAACAACTGATGACGCGATCTTCATCGACAAACAATCGAGTGATGTGAGTCTTCATCCTAACCGGATGGGGAAATGAGTATGGGTTGCCCTCTGTAACTATCAACAGAGAGTGAGACAAAGGGTGGGGCGAGTGACCAGTCTTTTCCCTTCAAATCAAATGAGAGGTGAGTAGTGTGAATGAAGTGTTGTACGCACAGGATGGGCCTCTCAATGCACGAAGCACAATTTGTTTCTATGCACTGCACTATAAGGCTCCCTGGCCTTCCTTCTCGCACCGTATGCCGGCACAGGGCGGGATGCACAGTTACACCATCAAATGCGCACAAGGCATACAACCTTTGCACACGTGACTGTGAGGATAACATCAATGGGTTTCAGGAAAAGGCTGCCCTCCTGTATCTATTAGCCGAGTGTGAGACAGAGGGTGGGTTGAGTGTGACTGGAGTTTCTTCAATCAATTACTGAGAGGTGAGATTGAGGGACGTTACGACACTTGGAGTCAGGTATGTTCATGTTTCCCTATGCACCCACAGGATGGGTCTCTCTCCGTCAACACAAGACACATTACTCTGTTCTGTACACTGCACTGTAAGGCTCCCTTGCCTTCCTCCTTGCACTCATGCCAGATGGGTTGGACGCACTAATGCACCATTAACTGTGCACCCTGGCATACTTCTTCTGCACCATTTCCCCTTGTCGATTCCTAAACCGGGTATGCGATATGGGTTTCAATCCTTATTCCTCGAGTGATATTAGTCATGGGGTGAGTGACAGTTCTTTCATTCCATATGAGTGATTGTAAGTTGAGTGCAACATTCCTTATCATCGACAAATTTCCTACGATTCCTTCAACCAGCTACCTCCCTGGGAGCTGCCGCGTGGTCCCTGCTATGAAGGACGTGTGCTGTAAAGATGCCTTGGTACCTCCTGCAAACCGACAACGACACAGGACGTGCCATTGACAATCAACCTTGATCCTCGACAACATGGGCCAAGTTTTTCTAACCCTACACCTTCGGTTTCTCAGTGACGTTCATGTCTTAAGTGTGGGGATGTTAGTGGATGGTCTGTTATATGGTTCTAGGTCCCTGTTGCTCGGTTAACCCTATCCGTTAAGGTCTTAAGTGTGGGGACGCGTCCCTACGCGTCTACATTGCATACCCTTCTGCATATGCCTCAACCTGCTAATGCCTCTATGCCATGACTTGATTTTACCTTGATGGGGTCCCTTCCCACCCAACCGTTCATTTTTCCCCCACCCTCGGGGCTGTTCCCTTGCAGTTTTCCTTCATTCCTTGATTTTGCAGTCCTGCCATGTGAATGCATCCTACATTCACTGAAGTCCAAATCCAACCTTATAGCCATGGTCCTCCCTTTGAACTGACCATTTTTCCTTTTTACCTACCCCTATTCCGGTGCACGGTTTTTGAGTTATTAATTTTGGAAGCATTTTGCATAAATTAGCCGGTTTTCCATATGAATGCGCTTTTCTTGCTTCGAAACCATGATCTGACATCATAGCCCTGACAAGCACTTTTTCCCTGACATTTTTCCTTTTTACTCCCTGTCATTTCAATGCACGGTTTGTCCAATATTAATTTTTCGGTTTTTTAAGACTTTTTAGTGCGTCTTTTTGACATTTTTCCATGTGAACCTGCCATGTTTGGATCAGAATTCCAACTTGATTTGACAGCCGTGTCTCTCGTTCCTTCCCCCACCTTTTTCCTTTTTCCTCCACCCTCTTTCGACTTCTGTATTTATTATTATTAATTTTTAAATGTGTTTTCGGGCATATTTTTGGTGTTTTTTGCATGTGAACCCCTCCTACTTCCACCGGAACTGCGTTTTAAGGTGACCACCCTGTACCCCCCTTCCTTCGGACATTTTTCCTTTTTAGTGCATGTCCTTCCGGCAAGCGGTTCGTCCAATATTAATTTCCGATCCCATTTTCGGGTCTATTTTTTGGGTTTTTCCCACGTGAACGCATCTTATCTTAGTCAAAACTATGTTTTGATGTGATAGGATTGTCGGGCACGTCTTTTTGCATATTTTTCCTTTTTCTTGCACCTCGTTTCGATGCACGGATCTTTCAATATTAATTTTTAATTGCGTTTTTGGACCCGTTTTTTGTGTTTTTTGCACGTGACCGCCCTTTACCCGCCCCCCCCCCCCCCCCTGAACTCCTGTTGCACATTTTTTCTGTCTTCCCCCTATCGTCTTGCCCACTTTTTATTTTTACGCCATTTCGTTTTGACGATCGGATTGGGAGTTATTAATTTTTCTTTATTTTTATGTGTTTTCGCGCATCTCGTCCCGTGTGTGAACACACCCGTTTTCGATTTTACGTGTCTTAACGCGCCCCGGTCGCGTCCGCGTGCCTCGTCCCATCATCCGTGCGCTCTTCCGATCCCGTCACGGCAAATTTTTTTACCCCGCCCCGCGCACGGGCACGAGACGGGGGGTATACCTTTCCCCTTGACCACCTCCCGCCCATTAACCCTACCTACCCCGCCCATTACCCCTACCCTACCCTACCCACCCTACCCACCCCACCCATACCCCTCCCCCACCCCGTCCATTACCCCTACCCTACCCCTACCCCTCCCGCCCATTAACGCTACCCACCCCCACCTTTCCCTATCCCCCCTCCCCTCTACCGACCCCTTCCCCATCCCAACTGCCTCCCCCTCTCTTTCCCTCTCCTTCTCTGCGTGTGCCTGTTCTCCTCCCTCCCTCCTCTCCCGCCTGTCCTCCTCCTCCCTCTTCACCTCCTCCATATTCTTCTCCCCTCCCCTCCTCCTCTCCTTCCCCTCCCTCTTCTCCTCGTCGCTGCCTGCTGTGCCGCCCTCTACCTGCCCCGCCTCTGTGGGCCGTCGCCCTCCAGCCCCACGCGGCCTCTTCTGCCGCCCTGCACACCACCTCTGACGCCGAGTCCGCCGTGCCACGCTGCCATTGCCCCCGTCGACTGGTGCCCACGACCCTGCTGCACGCCGCCACCACGGTGTTCTCTCGCGCCCTCCCTGCTCGTGACGTCCTCCCCGCCTGCCCGACGAGCGCTCTCCCTCCTCGCCGTTGTGGACGCCGACGCCCACGCTGCTGCCACCAGCTTATTTCTGGGTATTTTCCCAGCTTTTTTATTCAAAATCCCGCCAACCCTTTTAAAAACACAAAAACAAAAAAAAGAAAAAAAGAAAAAAATAAACCACAAAAGACACAAAACAAAACATTGAAAAATTATACAAACTCATTTAAAGATTCTGTAAAAATACAGAAAAATCTAGCAAAATTCCTACTATTTCTGTCACTCGTGGCCCTATTTTTCTCAACCTGTAAATTTCAGCAAAAACATTTCCAACCATTTTAAAATTCGAAAAACTTTTCAAACTACCCCAAAAAATGAAACAAATTCATTAAAAATGCAAAAAAATTCCAAATTAATTTCCAAAAAATTCCTAAAACTTCCATTACCATTTTTACTTATTTTTGGACATATTTTCTAAGCTGACCAACTACTTCATGCAACACTTACACTCATTCCAATTTAAAAAAATAAAATAAAATACAAATACAAAACCAAAACTAAAATCAAAACTCCTTTTTCATCCACATACCCACTAACCCTCCAAAGAAAAAATCCAAATATTTTTTGGATTGAGGAGAGCGCATTCTTTGCATTTACATACACCCACTACCAGGTATTTTCCCTTTTATATTTATTATTATTTTTTCTAGCTACCCCAAACATCACGATTAATTTCTTTAAAAAACAAAAAAAAGAACCCTAAACACCACCATGGCATGCGCATTCGCGCTCAAGACACCATTTTTTTAAAACATAAAAATAAACTCGCCGTTCACTTAACACGCGTTGTGCGCTAAAGAGGCACTTTCATATTTTTAATTAAAATGAACCAGCCGTTCACAAGAGCACGCGCTGGCAAAAAAGCGCTCCACATCACCTTAATTTTTAAAACATGAATTTGCATTTAGAGACCCAGTCTAGGTATCACAGTCCGGGATTCGAATTAAAGCACCGCTTTAACCTAATAATTGGTAATTAAATTTTTAAGAAGGAACCGCCGTTTTCTTGATAAGGTTTATCACTTAATAAAAATTCACCCATTCTTAATAATTTATTAAAATGAACCTTTCATTAAATTAATTCCCCCTCACTGCACTTAATTTCCCATTTTTAATGAACCCGGTTTCGTGGATGGGTATGCGCAGTCTTTGGAGTTATTTCCACAGTCAAACACTGGTTTATCAAAGTTGTGGTCTTGATGTGTGTGGGTTGTGGTGATGTTTTGGTTTAGTGTCTTTGTTACGGTTAAGGGTACGGTGTGTAGTTTTTTTTCTTTATTGCCTGATACAAGGTTTTGGGTGTTTGCATGTTGCATAGCATGAAGCTTTCGGTCGCATATGTCTTGAGGTCATGTCGAATTTTTTCTAGGCTGTGGTTTGCTTGGGGATAGTTGGTCGAGTCATGTTTTATTGTTTTGGTTGTTCTCTTATCCTTGGTTTTTTGTCTGTTGCTTTGCAGGCATTCTCCTTGATTGTCTGTGTTTGTGGTGTGTGTAACCATTTGAATGGCGCCTTCTCACGCTCCTCCCCCTATCCAGTATGTCCCACTAGTCAGTCGGGATTACTCTTCCCTCCTCACTTTTGAGCCTCTCACGCAGGCAGGACTCGCTGCTTTTGTGGCTACCTCCTTTCCATTGCTTCCAGAGGATCCATCGATGTGTGATGAGTTTCTGGCCTCCTACAGCAAGAAGTCGGGACTGATCCAGGGTATTTCTATGACTTTGACACCTCGAGGCCTAGGGAAGGCTCTTTCTCTTCCCTCCAAAGGTGAACCCTTTGTTACCACTCGCCAGCTTTTCTCTAATGAAGAGATTTTGAAGTTGTTACAAAAACAAACAAGGGAAATGTTGGATGTTAAGAAGGTGATCAACTCTTCAGGAGTTTCCTTTTCCATGATCACTGATCCTGTGTGGAAGATGGTCTATCAGTTTCTCCAAGACAGGTTTATGCCTGCAAAAACGCCATCCCAGTACTTGTCCAAAGAGCTTTTCACAGCTTCAAGGATGGTGTTGAAAGGAGTAGCTATTGATTGGAGCACTTACCTACTCACTAAGACGGATCAGCATTTCATCAAAGTCACCAGGGGCAATGTTACCAATGTCACCTATGGATCGTATTTGTCTGCCTTCTTGACCTATTCGGGTTTACCGAAGAGTGTGCCTCCACCTCCTCCATCAAATTCAGTACCTCCTCCTCCACCTTCCGATGAGTCAGAACCCATTGATATAGAGGATGATGATTCTCCGCCTCCCCTGGTCACACAGCGCAAACGCTTGAAGCGGGTAGCGGATAAAGCTCCTTTAGTTCTTCCTTCAGTGTCCATTCCTGCTACCTCTGGCAATGATCTCCCTGGTTATCTCACATGTAATAACCTATTCAGAGCACATCGGGAAGGTTCGTTGGATATATCAGTCCCCTCACTGAACAGTCTTGTCTCAGGAGATGCAATTCCTTTCCTTTGTAAAGACATTCAGAGTTCCATTGAATTGTCAGTGACAGCCTGTGTTCAACAGTTGTACGCTTCCTTTTATGAAGAACTGATGCAGTCTAAGGACCAATTGCATAAGGCAACATCCGAGTTAGCCTCTGCTAAGGATACCCTAGAAGATTTGTTTAAGCAGATGGAGCAACAAACCCAACTGGTTGCAACCCAAAGAGATGAGATATCTTCTTTGAAGATCTAGTTACTGGAGGCTCAATCAGAGGTTACTAGCCTTTCAGAGGAGAAGGAGAGGATGTCCAGAGAAGCACAGAAGTTCCAAACTCTTTTAGATGTCAAACTTTCAGCCTTACAGACTGCTAATGACACAGTGGAATCACAAGCTTCCCAAATCAAGCAGTTGCAAGATCAACTGGCAAAGTCACGGTCTGTTCCTCTAAGCCCTAATGTTTCCTTGATCCCTTCTCTCTCACAGCAGGACTTGGCAGCTCTTCAGAGACAAGCTACCTTGTGTCCTCTCTTCCAAGATAAAGTGGAAAGATTGCAATCCCGAATGGATTTGCTATGGTCTACATTTGAGCAGTTTCAGGAATATGTTCCTCCAGACCTTTATCCACTACCAATTACAAAAGTTGGCCTTCTACATGAAGCTTTCTATGATGGATTTACCTCTTTCAGAGGATGGATGGAGTGGGGCTTGGTCTGCTGAGTTGCTGACAGAGGTGGTAAGGATAGTGTTTGAAGATTCTGTCACTACAGATACCATGTTGATGTCCTACATGTATCTACGAGGCGACTTGTTGATTCCAAATGAAGTGGATATGGCTTGGTATGTGGGAGACATGGTTCTACAAGCTGTTTTGTATGTCAACCATTTGGAGTTGCGCATAGCTGACATGTTTCAGAGTTACTCCTCCAAAGTGGCTAATTGCTCTGATAATTCCTGGCATACCATGATTGATTCTGTGGTCCTAAATCAAAGACAGAACACAGCCCCTACCTATGCCCAGAGTACTAATCAACTGAGGGTGGATCTCTTAGCTTATCTTTCCAAACATAATCCGTTTGATTCTACATTTTTTGATGCCTATCATAGAAGATCTCTCTTAGGACCTTCTGTTCTTACCGTCTTGTATTACCAACAAATGGCTCACCGATATCATATATATCTTTCCCTTTGTCAATCCAATTCCACAACTATTTTACCCCTTCTTTTCCAACCTCAATCTTTTCCTCAAATTCCCATCTTTACATACTGTTCTTTTATCGAGGATAGAGTATTTTCCCCTTCTCCACCATGTCCTTCTCCATCCATTCATGTAGCTTCCACCTTTCCTATTTATCGGTTAACACCCTTCTTTAGTGATTCCCTACAAATTTCAGCCACTCCTTCTTAAAATCATTCTTCCTTTTATGATTTTGCCTACCCCTTACTTCATCCACTTTTTCTTATTCCACTTCCCTCTCCTAATACTTCTGTATCTCAACCACCTCAGTTGGTTAGTGAATATGACGGGTTTGATCATCAGATTTCCAGAAGAAGAGGATGGAGCTCAAATGATTCTCTTACAGGACCTCAGACAAACTGGCCAGTAATTCCAGGAGATTGGATAGCTGCCAGTCAAGAATACCAGAACTATATTCATTTTTCTTAGCAGTATTCACAGTCTGCAGATCCTTCAGTGCGATTAACTGCTCACTTTGCTTCGTATCTGGCATATATGCATAGGCATTCCCATTATGATTCAAAGCCTATTCCAAAGTTGTGCATGAATGTCAATGTGAGCATTGATTCCCAGCAGCTGGATATATTGTATTTTCATGCCCTTTGTTTGCCTAGCAGATACCTTGTCCTCTTGGAATGGATGCGTTGTCTTCAGTTTTTTCAGAATCCTCCCAAAACATTTGTAGATGAATCCTTGTCTATGGATCGTTTCCAAAATCATCAATCTTTCAAGAAGGATCATCTTCGTTGATACCTTTTCCAATGTATGGTTGTGTTGTGTGTAGTGTTTGTCTTGTGAGTTCATTTATGTAAAAAGATCGTGGTGGTTTCCTATTGGATTGGCTTTCGTGCGAGCTACATTTTGGAGAATTGTGGTGATGGGGTCGTGGTTGGAGAGTTGAAGATGCTGATGAAGAAGAAGAAGAAGAAACCTCTTATATCCTTTACAAGTTTGTTGTGATTTTCAGTTTGATAAGAAGTGTTAATGTATAAAGGGTTTTCCTTTCATTGTATTTTTATATCAGATACAGGTGATAGTTGGGGTTGTGGTTGGATGGATTGTTTTTGAAGATTTATTGAAGATCAAAGTTGAGCTTTTGAATGAACTTGTATTCCCTTTTTTCTGGGTCGCGAGGGTGCTTCCTTATTAAGTGTGGAGATATGTTGAGTGTTGAAATGACTTGTTTTTTGGCTGATTTTTGTTGTTTTTGAGAGCCGAATGGTTGATTTTATGAGATGATTGATTGGTTTGGAAGTGGTTTAAGAGTTTTTTGGATGATATTGATTATGTTTTGGAAGCTCATGATGTTTATCAGTAGAGATATGAGGTTCTGAGAGGTTCTGATTGGTTCTGTGTACCTTCTGTATAGCTTCTGTTGTGTTCTGTTTTCTCTCTGAAAGGAGGGATGGATTGATGATTGATGAATATTGAGATTTTTTGAAAGCTTATTGAGTGATTTTTTAGAGTTTGGAATGGTTTGAGTATGAGTTATGAGGTTCTGATGACCTTCTGTAACCTTCTGTAGGTCTTCTGTAGAGCTTCTGTCTCTGTTTTGTTCTGTACTGTAGCTGTTCTGTTACTGTACTGTGACTGTTCTGTATGCTTCTGTATGTATTCTGTTGGATGAGAGTGTAGCTTGGGAAAGTTTTCTAGCCTTGTAAAGAGGTGAATACAAGTGCAAAAGAGCTAAAAGAAGTGAAAGAAGTAGCTGTTGAAGACTCAAGTGAAGATTGAAGTGAAGTGACAGTAGTGAGCTATGAAAGGACACTGTAGTGGCTCTGGTGACTCTTCATATCAGACATACCTCTTGGGAGGGGTATCCATGACCTAAGAAGGATTATTGAGAGTGATTATGAGAGATTGTAGTGAGGATATGATGTATTATTGATAGAGAGAGAGAGAGAGAGTCAGAGATAGCCAGTTCTACTGAAACAAAGTGATTGTATATGAGAGATTGAGAGAGAAGACTATGAAGATATTGAAGATGAATACTATGTGATGTATTTCCATTCCAAGTTGGTTTATTCCTTTTCTTTCTTTGTTATATTGATGGATTTTGTGAAGATATTGAAGAATATGGTTGATTTTATCAAATTCGTGGGAGATCTACATGATGCTGCATGAAGATTTGTTGTGCCTGGTGTTCTTTTCTTCATTGTGATCATATAAAACATAATAAACAAGCTTGTTGATGTTACAAGATAGATTTTCTTGCAAGAGAATTTCCTTTTCCTTGGTGTTCCTCTTGGGGCCCCACAAGTGGAGTCTTAGGAGTTAAAGATAATGTGGCTTTTAGTGATTAGTAGTCACTTAAGTGCTTTTTTTGTGCGTGAAATGGTGGAGAATGAATTGTGAGATCGAGAATACCATTCAACATAGATTTAGGAACACCAACACTCCGGAGGTTCTACCTATAAGAAATCATCTATATAATGTGTGTTCAAAGGATATTAAGAAATGCCCTTTCTTTACATGCTATAAGGACTTAAAATGACCCCTTTTACTTTACTAAACTTATAGATTTTTTTCAAATCGTAATAAAAAAACCCCTTTTGTAAATATAATCCTATAAATTTTACTAAATATGATACACACTCTTTTGAACTCACATGGTATCTTACATGTTTTATAAGGTGGACTCTCTGAGCACCACCACCCAATGGGACTAATTAGGTAGCAACATGACTAATTGGGTGGTAATGTGGCTACAAAGATGAAGGAAATTTCATGCTAACTAGGAGAGCACGCAAGGAAAAGGCGGGGAAAGAGGCAAAAGAAAGTAAGTGGGTTGGAGGCTTATGCATTGGAGAGGATAGAGGAGTGTATTGACACTATTTTGAATAGGAAGAAACAAGGGAAGAGAATGCAGTAAGCTATCCTTGAAGATCTTCATCTCTTACAAGGCCTTTGAGGTGACCTCTCATTTGATTCTTGGTCTTGAACATCAAGGGAACCTTCCTTAATCATCAAAGAGAAGGTTTGAAGGGTGTTATGCTCTTCATCTAGACTAGTTTGGGCTATGAATAATAGTCAATAATAGTAAAAAAGTTGAAAATGGAGATTTGATGCTCAAATAGAGCTTCTCTTGAGTTTTTCTCCTTGATTCTTGATCTCTTCCTTTGGTAGACATCGATAGACAACAAATGTAGAGTTTCTCTTGGATTTGAGATAGTATCTATACCATGTTTTATTGTTTTAATAATACTATAATTATAGGAGTGAAGTGCTTTTGATGGTCCACAGAATGTATTTACAGGGATTTATGCATTTCGATTCATGTGTCTTGTCTATGGGGGCTCCACCTATAATATACCATCAATAGATTGATGTATGCATGAGATTTTGAGGTGTTATCTATAGCTTTTGGATTATGTTTAGTAGATACTGTTCATGTAATAGTATGTATATTGAGTCATAGTCTCAACTTGTATTGGGCAATTGTCCCAAGTGCATTCATTGCCTTTGTCTTGGGCATATTAGATCTATTAGATGTATTGAAAATTGAATGCTCTGTTGAATTGTATGAAATGAAGTCACTCGATTTCACCTCTATGTGTCTCCATTAAATCTTTAAAATTTAAAATTCTCTTTATTTTATATTTTTCCATCTCTCAATCTCTCTACACCCTTCTATCTTTTCCCTCTGCAGTAGACCTTTAACCCTACTACGTACTTTGACATTGGTAAACCCAATTTGAAGGTTGGCAGAAGTAGTGTAATCATGGGGAATCCATGAGGTGTTGGTTTAGGAGATATTATGCAACAAGTGGTCTTAATATTATAGTCACAATAGTAGTAAGCACAATAACCACAAAGAAGGTGGGATTTTGAAAAATTGGATGTTATAGGTGTGCATGCTTTACAAGATGTGAAACATGAGATGAAGCAATTTAATGTGTAGAATGTATCGACCTATGTATGGATATATGCAAAAAAGATGAATTTTCCTCAGGTTCCTTAGTATGCATTATTTTTTCCATTTTGTTGAGCATGCATTGTAAGATCATATGGTTGAATTGTTTCAAAGAGATGATAATTGGGTTGCATTTAAGAGGAGTTTTTTCTTGAAGACACAAGATTAGTTACACAGAAGATGTTTACAGATTGGGTGGAAAAACCTAACAAGGGTCTTGCTGCTATAATCTTATTGCGTGAATTTGAAAGCTACTATGCATAGTTGGATATGGATGACCAACAATAGTTGGAAATTAAAAAATTTGAGTTATTCTTGAAAGATGTTGACCCTTTGTTGTAGGAGAAATTAATTGATCAGCTAGAAGATGAACCTTAGAAATTGGTTGTAATTTGAGTCCCACATGTCATTGCTATTGTAGATATAAATGTGAAGTAAGAAAGGATGACATTGAGTTTGGAAACAAGGTCTATGTCTACAATTTCTATGAAGAATCCTAAAATTGCATCAAAGCCATTTGTATCTATGGCTAAACAACTTGTTATTCTAGCTGGTCTAACCCAAAAAGGAGATCTTATGAATGAATTGGCAAAAAGATGTGACATGCACTTGAATATGATAGACATTTACTCAAAGATTGTAAAATTGGATAAGAAAGTGAAAGAGAAGGGGCACATAGTAGTCCAAAAACTTATTAGAAAAGGGTTTAGGAGGTGATGTATATGGTGTGATAGCTTATAGCATGAAAAGTGAGAGTGTATGGCTTATCGTGATATAGAAGCAAAGAACTTGATGTTTTGGAAAGATGGAAAAATTCATGCAACTGAAACAAGGTTGCCTCTTGAGGAAAAATTTGGCAATGTGGGGGTATGCAGAAGCGATTGGAAGAATTGGCACCAAGAAATGCATTTGTAGCCATACATGCTACCACATATGGATTAGAACTTGAGAAATCATATGGTTCTTTGCATGCATGTAAATCTGATGAAAATTTTGCAATATGATCATGTTCTTTCGCTTGTGCAAAGAAGGGGAAGATGGCTAGGGCTAAATTGATAGGTGCTAGTAAGAGTATATGGGATAAAACTAGATGGAATGCTCATATTGATTCATTTACTACCCATGCATATTTGGCTAAGGTGAATAATATGGATGCTATTGTTGAGAAAAATAGAAAAAGGGATGAGGATGCAGGTTCTTCCATTGCAAATCCTTCAAAGCGCATGCCACAAAGCAAGATGGAGCAATAGAAAGCTATTGAAAAAGCTAGTCTAGAATGTGTAATGGAAGATATCTTATATGAAAAAGACAAGAAGGAAAAAAGAGACACATGTAGCCTAGTTACAAGTTGTAGTTTTTACAGAGACAATAACTAATATAAAGAAAGTGCCCGATAAATGCATTCTTGAAAGTAGGGTTGAATTTATGCTTAGTGAGGTTCTTGGCATCGCTAAGTATGAATTCCATGATGAGATAATAGACATCATTGAGCAAAAAATGCAATTTACAGGAGAACCTACTCAAGCACTATTGCAGGTTGAAGAAGACATAGGTTCACAAGGTATTCAGTTGGAATCTATTGATGATTCCATTGTTGTCATAAAATAGGCTAATGCTAAAAATGGGCTATATAAGGGTGAAAATAATGATGTTATGGTTAAAAATGTTATAGTGGGTAGTACTACATATAAGGGGGTTCAATTTTTATACTTGTGTGTGAAGTAAAGATGGCAGAAGGGTAGTTCAATTTTTTATTGTATGTGTCAATCATCCCCGTAATTGGGATATGTTTAGAGATTTTTTAGTTCCATCTAATGCTACAGAATTTAAGGGTTTTTAGACAACATTGTTAGAAATTGAGGTTGTGATAGTGCTACCTAGAACATATTTTTGCCTCCAAGAAAATGGAAAACTATCTTTGTGAGGTGGTTTTCAGGAATGGATAGCAACAAGTAGTGTAGGTAGATTCAAGAGTATTGCAACCATATGCAAGGCTAAAAAGAGTTATGTGCATCAGGTTGAAAAAATTTGAAAAATATAGTGTTTTGGTATAGAGATGACTATATTTTGGGGCTATTTCTAGGGATGAATTTTACTTATACATTGGTTGAAAAGAATGTGGTAATTAATACAAAAAATAGGGTTGAAAAGCATGCCATTCATGTATGTACCATGTACATTTTTTATGTCATAAGTGAATTTGTTGAATAGGAATGTAAAAGGCTACAAAAGTGGGTTGAAAAAATATAAACGATTGTCAAAAGGTTAAGCTTGTGGCTTTGTCTTTACCCCCCTGACAGTGATGAGCTAAATGAGATAGTATCTAAACAACCAAGTCTTCATGATATGAATAATGTAGGGCATAAATTTACTACAAAAACATTAAAAGAGTTGAAGGTTGGATGTGATGGGTTTCTTTTGCCAATAGAAAGGGATTGTTTTATGTAGATTTTAGCAAAGCTTAGAAAGGATTTTACATTTTATCTTGTTTTATGGAATCTCAAATAGATTCATGTGCCTCACGTATACTTGCGTAAGTTGATGGAGCTCTTAAAGGAGAAAACCAAGATGAAGAATTTGGACTCACCTTCAACTCCATAATCTTGTCATTGGTTTATAGTCCCGAAGAAGAATGGAGTACTGTGGTTTATACATGATATGCAACTAGTCACTCAACAAGGTCATGATATGGAATGTAGGTGTAGGGCCTGTTATAGATGAGTTTGTAGAAGCCTTTGCTAGCAAGGTTGTTTACTCCACGGGAGATTTATACTTTGGCTATGATCAATTTGAGCTTGCATTAGAGAGCAGAGATATCACTACTATGAAAACACCACTTGTCTTGGAGCACATGTATATTCTTCTATAGAGGGTGACTAACTCATTTGCCCACATGATGAATGCGATGCATAAGTTCTTTAGAGCTATATCCTATTGCTCATGATGCCCTTTCTTGATGATGTACCTATTAAGGGCTATGAAGTGCAAGAAAAGATTGAGAGAGTTAGATAATATGGGTTGCATAATGTTTGTTGCTGACCATATAGCTAATTGCGAGAAGATTTTGACTCAGTTAGAGAAAGTACATCTCACTTTGTCGAGTGCGAAAAGTGTCTTTGGTGTTGAGGAGATGCTAACTGTAGGGAATATGCATGGCTCCTATGGTCACGCCTTCACTAGTTAAGATTGATGGGATTAGGAGGATGGAGTAGGTATGCTCCGATGTATTAGAAGTTAGGAGATTTTTGGGTGTATGCATCTTCTATTTGATATGGATCCCTCATTTCACACATGTGGTTGAAAGCCTTTATTAGTTATTAAGGAAGGAGAAAAAGTTTCACTAGGGAAGTCATCATACAAAGACTATTCAAAAGCTAAAGAAGTAGCTGAATTTTGCACCAACCTTGAAGGTGGATTATTCAGATAGAAGACCTATCATCCTTACTGTCGATACGAACCCCATTGGTATTGAATGGGTAGTGGGATAGGATGATACTGAAGGGAATAGATATGCTATTAGATTTGGAACAAAGGTATTGAAGAGAGGCAATGGAGGTATTTGCAAGTAAAGAGGGAGCTTTGGGGAGTGGTTACAACACTTAAATGTGATAGATAATATTTCATGGGTGCTCATGTAGTGGTGGAGACATATTGTCTACTATTGTTGGGTATGATAAGTAATTGTGCTACTATTGACATTGCCATGTTGCATTGGATAGCTTATATTAAGTCACTAAACCCTAATTTACAACATATTGTCGGGAGGAACACTAACAATGGGGATGATATGTTATCACAAACATGCTATGAATATGAAAATGGCATTATGAATGAGGATGAAGAGAGGGATTTTCTTGTTGAAAATGATGAAATTATAGTAGGGTCTGATTGTACAACTATTTTATATTCATGTACATGTGTCTTAAATGCTCATACAACTATCATAAATGTTGGAACATCAATAAATTTAGTAAGTACACTAGGTACACTATTTGGGAATGTTGCTATTGTAGGGAATTCAACAAAGAAGGAGTTTTTAGCCATGAAAAAAGTAGGTACAACAAGAAGAAAATATCATAGGTGTTATTTTTCACTTATAGATGGGTTTTAGAAGAGGAATATGAGGGAGAATGGCTAGGAATAGGCCAATATCTTAGCACTTTTTCCAAGAGAGAAGAATGGTCAGGAGAGGAGTTCAAGAGGATCAAGAGAAAGACATATGGTTTCTTATTGAAGGATGAATGTTTATGCCCTACTGTCAAATGTGACATATGTGGTAAGTTTGGCCAAATGGCTAGTACTTGTTGGAGTAAAATCAGCTCTCTTTAGCAAGGGATTAAGTAGCTAGGTCTAATAAACCATCAAGCACAAGGGAATAACCTTCAATGAGATGAAGGACCAAAATAAATATTGCAAAGAGAAAAAACTACCGTAGAGGAGCTACCCACAGTGGTAGTGGTGTGAGCCTTATTGAAGCTGTGTGTGTTAACACCATTGAGGCTTCTAATTTGCAAGCCATTACAAGAGGAAAAAAGGCTAAAGAAGGTGATGGGGATAACATAAAACCTATTGAGACAAACCCCAAATAGGATGATAAAGGGGACACAAGGCCTTAACCCTAATGTGGAAGCTGGTCCATTAAAAGCTGCTGATATGGTTTGGCGGGAGAAGGGAGCCATTGCTAGTTATCATGAATTTGATTTAGCAAGTTCTCTTTGTGAGGTAAAGCCTGATGTGAATCTCTTACAATTAATCAAGTTATCTCCATATCTTGAATTTCCTCAAAGTGAAAGACCTTTATCTTTGCCAGAATTAGATGATTCATCTGGTAGTGAAACTTTGTTAAGTGACGAATCAAAAGAGGGGTCCACTACAAAAGATGTTTACCAGGTGACTCTAAATGAGCCAATCAAAGCTTAAGATAGAATAAGAGACATGGATGTGATCAAGTTGGACCTCAATACATTGGATGATCCATGACCAATTAAATTAGGGTCTATGCTTAGTTTGGAAATAAGGAAGGACTACGTGTCCTTGATCCAAGAATTCAGTGATATTTTCACCTGGAGTTATGATGAGTTGCGGGATATTTCTCCCAGTATAGTTGTGCATACCATTCTCTTGAAGGAAGGTAGTCACCTTGTGTGACAAAAAGTGAGGTATATACCTCTCAAGCTAAGGGGCGGATTATTTGAGGAGTTGTAAAAATTATGTAAGACTGGCCTAATATTTCTTGTACATCACATGGAGTGGTATTCACTGGTAGTTATTAGAAGAAAAAAGAATAATAAAATTTGACTTTGTGTAGATTTTAGGGAGCTTAATAAGCAAACAGTAAAAGATTACTATCCGTTGTTGCCATTTATTGACCAGATTCTGGATTAGCTGGTCGATAGAGATATCTATTTATTTATGGACAGCTTTGCTGGATATAACCCAATGGCTATTGCAGAGGAAGACAAGTTGAAAATGAAATTCATCAATGTATTTGAAACCTTTGCATATCATATTATGGCCTTTGGGTTGTTATGCAATGTGCCGGGTTCTTGGCAGCTTATAACTAATAAGACTTTTGGTGATATTTTCCAGAAGAGTTGAAAACCTTTATTTATGATCTGGGGGCAGCCACCATAAGGGAGAGACAATTGGTTATTTTAAGAAATTTTTTTGAGTGTTGCACTAAATTTTGCCCCACTGACTCCTATTATGGCTATTCTACCATTTGAGAAGTGGGGCATTTATTTTGTGGGTCTTATTACCTTGTCATCCTTTGTAGAGAAGATGGCAATAGATTATTTTATAAAGTGGTCAAAAGCATGAGCGATGAGGAAGGACGATGCAAAGAAGACTGCTAGCTTCATGCTTGAGTAGATTATCTATCAATTTGGTCTGCCAAGGGAGTTAGTGTTGGACTGCGGAACCCATTTTTTGAATAAGGTGATTAAGAGCCTAACTAAATCATGGAAGATTAAACACAATAAAACAACATCTTATAATCCATAAGTGAATGGGTAGGTTGAAAGTACAAAATACACAATTTGTGGATATTCTATCAATGAAGTATCAGAGAAGAAGTGAGATTAAGATGAGAAGCTATATGAGGATGTGTGGGCACATAATACTACCTTTAAGGGAGCTACCAAACACACCCCATTCAAGTTAATTTATGGCTAGGAGTGCATACTATCCATAAAGATTGAGTTACCAACTATAAGATTTGCAATTAACCATTCTTTGGGGAATGAAGATGCACTCTTTGAGCGCTTCACGACTTTAGTACATGTGGATGAGCTCAAATTGCAAAGTCTGTTACATCAAGAGATAGCTAAGCATTGAATTAAACAACTTCATGATTTAAAAGCGAAGAAGTATACCTTCAACAAAAGGCAATTAGTTTTATCCTATGATGCACGTAGGGAGCAGTTTCTTGGAAAACTAGAGCCTAAGTGGGATGGTCCCTACAAAATAGTCAGAATCAGGAAAAATAAGTCCACAACATTACTAGCAGATTTGCAGCAGGGAGTGGAGTTTAAAAACAAGATTAATCTAAATAAGAATAAACCTTATTATCTTTAGGCATACTAATAAGATAAATGTATTGTAGGTCAAGGCTATACTAATTTGAAACTTGCAAGAGAGGCTAAAAGTTGGTTGATGGGGTGGCTTGTTCCCTACTTCGAACACCCATATTTGGAATAAAGATACCATCATGGAAGACTTGTTTGGTGGAGCAAAGGTTATAAAATGATTGAGCATGAGGACATGAAATTTGTTTGGGAGATCAAAGTCTTCTACCCCCAACACTGCTTAATGATATTGACAAGCATCCTTGTTGGATTCAATGAAGAAGGTGGGATAGAGCCTTTGGTTCATCCTTTGAATATGTTGAATTTTGACTATCATAGTTACGAATAAAGGAGTTGATGATGGCCGCATGCGTGAACCCTTTATTGGCATATACATTATATTTTGATGGAGCATCTAGGGGTCCCAATTAGAAAGGGAGTATTGGGATAGTCATTAGAGATCCTCAATGTAGAATCATGATGAAATTAGCTATCTACCTTGGCATAGGATTTACTAATAATATGGAAAAATATAAAGCCCTCATCATGGGACTGAATATTGCTAAGAAATGTGGTATTTGCCAGTTACTAGTAAAATAAGATTCCCAATTGGTTTTGAATTAATTTAATTGTTAGAGAGAGAACTAGGGAGAGAGAAAGAGGAGAGAGAAGACTGCAGAGGAGAGAGAAAGACTGTAGGAAGAGAGAGAATAAGAGTGACGAGGAGAGAGAAAGACTAGATTTAGAGAGAGAAAGACAAGAAAGAAGGGGAAGCCATAGAAACTGTGAGCAAGAAGGGAGAGAAAGACTGTAATTGTATTAATGTGTCAAAAAGATGTGAAAAATTACATCTTCTCTCCTTTTATACCAATGTCAGTGTGACATGGCATAATATCAACATTATTAAACCTTATTTGTTATTCCCAGCTTCTTACAATCCATCCATTCCCATAAGTTTTTGTCCTAAAAAACAAACCTAGAAACAACTAGAAAGGAGATGGATAGAACAGAGTACTACTCTGTTTTACAGCTTTACAAATGGGAAATGAATGAAAAATGACCATTACAAGAGCTAAATTTGAAGAATGGAAGTAAGGCCCAACTATATACATGATTTGAAATACTTTAGAAGCAAATGGAGCCATAAAGTCTTCAACAAATAGTCCCAGAACAAAGTAGACAGCTTGTTGAATAAACAGTCCCTCTGCTGGACCAAATCTGCCATAACTTTTGATAGAAGTGTCCAAATGAGATGTACCATATATCAAAACGAAGCTCTTGAAGAGTACTTTAAGCCCATATAGATAGCTTAATTCTGAAAATTGGGTACGATAAAAACTATTCTAAAACAACGTGCTGTCCTAAACTAGTCTGCATCATTACTAGCTCCATAAGCAATAGGCTTCAGCCAACCAATGTCTCCCTCAAGTATGGATACTCATCCAATATAGAATCAGGTCTCCAAGAAGCCTCTTCAGATGGTAAACCTCTCCATTTGATCAAATATTCCACAATAGAATGTGATCGAAGCTTCTTTTCGCATTGACCTATAACAACCTCTAGGATGTACTGAACAAGACCATCTTCATCAATAGGTGGCAGCTCATCAACTATATCCACTGGATCACCATAATAGGGCTTGAGCTGACTAACATGGAAGACGTTATGAATCTTTTTAGAAGAGGGAAGCTCTAGTTTGTATGCCAAATCTCCCATCCGCTTAAGGATCCTGTAAGGGCCATAAAACCTGTGGGCAAGCTTATTACTGGATCCATCTTTTAAGGTAGAGTACTTGGATTTGGGCACCTTCAACAAAACCAGATCTCCTTCTTGGAACTCTAAAGGCCTCCTCTTCTCATCAGCATACATCTTCATTTGATCTTGAGCCTTAGATTCACCTTGCATTGCTGAAGAAGGGTCTGCATTCTTTCCAACTCCTCCTTCCCATGAGGATTGATCTTTTCATTAAAGATGACTGTGGGTAAGGGCACCTTGTAACCATACAAAGCCTCAAAGGGTGAAACTCCTATGCTCGCATGAGTGAAATTGTTGTAAGCAAACTCAGCCAGGTGTAACCAAGAATCCCATGAGGTTTGGACATCATAGCAAAAATGGTGAAGATAAGTCTCCAACCATTTATTAACTCTCTCTATTTGCCCATCAGTTTGGGGATGATAAGTCGTTGATGGAGCCAACTTAGTGTGCATAGATGTAAATACCGCCTGCCAGAAGTTACTCATAAACTTTGAGTCCCTATCATGGACAATCACCTGCAGTAATCCATGTAGTCTAAAAATATGCTCCATAAACTGGTTGGCCACTTGAGAAGCAGTAAACTGAATTTTTGTTGGGATAAAATGAGCTGCTTTGGTGAGTCTGTCAACCACCACATAAATACTATTCCACCCCTTCTTAGTAGTAAGTAAGCCAATGATAAAGTCCATAGTAATATGAGTCCATTTATCCATAGGAATAGGCAATGGCTATAACAAACCTCCTGGCTTATGGGTGCTATCCTTATTTTGCTGACAAGGCATACACTTCATAACGAAGTCCTTGACATCTTTCCACAGTCCTTTCCAATAAAAGCTTTTGCTGATCCTGTCAAACTCCCAAATGTCCAGCTAAAGGCGAAGAATGTAACTCCTCCATAATTTTCCGCTTAAAAGAAGAAGTAGAGGGAATAAAAATCTTGCCTCTCCACCAAATAAGACCATTTTTAAGCTGGTAATGCGAGTTTTCTTCCATAAGACCTTGCTATAATTTTTGAAAGATTAGGCTGAATTCCTCATCTAAAAGATAAGCCTCCTGTAGTTATGCAATCCAATCATTATATAATTCTGTCATGGCTGACACTTTGCAGGCCCACATATACGAGAAAGAGAATTAGCCACTATATTATCTTTGCCCCTTGTATGAGTGATGTCAAAGTCATAATTCTGTAATGTAGCTACCCAGCGACGTTGCTTTGGAGTGAGATTTGACTGAGTAAGGAAATACTTGAGTACCCGGTGATCACTATGTACTCTGAATCGGCTGCCATATAAGTAATGGTGCCACTTCTTGATTGCATGCAGGATAGCCAACATCTCCTGGTCATAAACATTCATGGCCATCTCCTTATCTGTAAGCTTACGGCTCTCAAATGCAATTACTCCATGCTCCTAAAACAAAACAGCCCCAATGCCACAGCCACTAGCATCACACTGTATAGTAAACTCTTTGGAGAAATCTGGGCATACTAAGATAGGAGCAGAAGTAAGTAGTTCTTTTAACTGGTTGAAGCTGCTATCTGTAAGAGCATCCCAAAAGAAAGCCTCCTTCTTCAACATGTCAGTCAAAAGAGCTACAATTGCCGCATAATGCTTTATAAATCGGCGATAGAATGAAGATAGAGACCAAGGAATCCTCTAAGAGAGGTAGTGATAGTAGGCGTTGGCCAATCTCTTATGCATTGCATCTTCTTGGGATCAGTCTGTATTCCTTTTTCACTGACTATGTGTCCCAAGTATTCCACTTCAGTCTGCATAAAAGAGCACTTCTTCTCCTTAGCAAAAAGCCTATGATGTCTCAACATATCAAAAACCCTCCTCATATGTGCCAAGTGATCCTGTAAAGTCTTGCTATAGATCAAAATTCATCAAAGAACACCAAGACAAACTGAAAGAGGAAAGGTTGCAAGATCTATTTCATCTGGCTTTGAAAGGTAGCTGGAGCGTTTGTAAGCCCAAATGGCATCACCAAGAAATGATAGAGCCCACGATTAGTCCTAAAAGCAGTCTTGACTTCATCACCCTCTCACATGCGAATCTGATGATACCCTGATCTCAAATCAACCTTTGTGAAGAATCGAGCCCCCTTAAGCTCATCAAGCAAATCATCAATCCTGGGTATAGGATACATGTTCTTCACTGTTATCTTATTGAGATCCCTGTAGTCAATGCACATTCTGAAAGATCCATCTTTCTTTTTTACTAACAGGACTGGAGATGCATAAGGTGAAGAACTTGGTTCAATGAATCCCATTTCAAGAAGCTCTTTGATTTGCTTGGCTACTTCCTCTTGTTCACATTTTGATAATCTGTAAGGTGGCTTATTAATTGTCTTTGAGTTGGGCTCCAAATCAATGGGGTGATCCACCGCTCTTTTAGGAGGCAATGAAGTAGGTACTTCAAACAAATCTCTATACTCCTCAAGAAGAGCTGTCAAGGCCGGATGGTTTGCTGAATTATTGGGCTGATCCTGTGTTTCTTTGTTCAAATGCAAAACAAATATTTGTGAGCACTTCTTGTACTCTCTTTTGAGTTGTTGAATGGTGATAAGCTGAAAATAAGATCTACTAGGAATTCCCTGTAAATGGATGAGTTGTCCATTGGAGATAAACTCCATATATAACTGTGAGAAATCCATAGTGATCCTGCCTAATGTCATCAACCAATCACAACCAAGTACAATATCTATGGGCCCCATTTGCAGAGTGATCAAGTTTACTTTGGCTTCAAAATTTTCAGCCAACTACAAAGAAACCTGTGGGCAAATCTGTGTGCTGATTTCCTCTTCACCATTAGCCACTTGTACTCTAATGGGCTGCTGTAAGTCTGTGGGAACACAATTTAACTTGTCCATGATGGACTTATTGACAAAACTGTGAGTACTGCCACTATCTATCAGGATGAACACTGGCTTTCCACATATGCTTCCCTTCATACGAAGTGTATTAGGGCTCTTAGATCCCATCCAAGCATCCATAGAAATAGAACAATTTGTGGCAGCAAGCGACTCATCACAAGATCCACTAGGGTCAAACGGAGCATTTTCACCTGGATCAAAAGGAAAAGAGTCGGTTGGATCATAAAAGTACTCCTATCCAACGTCCTCCTCAAGATCTTCATTTTCAGCATTGATTGTCACTGCATTAGCTTCATCTATGTCATCTTCAAAGTCCTCAAAAACTAGCATACTCTGAAGCTTTGGCTTGACATTTTTGTATACACACTTTGAAGCATGATCAGGTGTATACTTTTCTCCACACTTGAAGCATAAGCCCTTGTCCTTCCTTTCCTTGTAAAGATCCATGGGAATAGATTTGGGATTTGTATCAGCTGAAATAGACTTAGGCTTGTTGTCACCCTGTTTAAATTCAACCTTTGGACTGTTTGCTGTCCTGAAATTACTTTGAGGCCTAGAAGCATTAAATGGAGGATAAGTTGGTACATGTAAGCTCCCATTAGGCACATGATTGCTGCCATAAATGTTACCAACTTGTCCCTGCTTTAAAACAGTCCTTGGCTATCCATAACTAGGTTGAAATGGAGATTCTTTCCTATACTTTCTTCCATAGCACTCCGCAAGCTCAATAGCCTTGAAAAGTGAAGTAGGATTTTGTGCCATAACATCAGCTCACAAAGATGGCTCCAAACCATACATAAACTTGTGAAGCTTAGCCTCATCACTGATGCTTTCAACATACATGGTCAAGTTGAGGAATTGGTTTGTATACTCTCTTACACTTAGGCCCCTTTGTTCCAAACCATACCATCTCCGTGCTAACTTCTCTTTCTCAAGAGGCGAAACAAAGACTTCAGCCATAAGTGCCTTGAAAGCTTCCCAATTCTCTACAAGTATATTCTCTTTCTTGATATACCTCCACCAAGTATGGGCAAATCCTTCTAGATGCAAGGAAGCAAAGTGAATCTTCATATCATCAGTTTTAGGGTATATATCAAAGTAGGACTCCATCTTAGAGGTCCATTCCTCTAAGTCTGATGGTGAAGATGATTGGCCATTGAATTTGGCTAAAACAATTTTGTCCTTAAACTCCCTTTCATGAAAGGTTTGCTGTCCCAAAATAGGCTGATCAGGATTACCAAGTACAGAACCTCCAAATTGAGACTGAAATCTTCCAACAGGTGGCTGAGAATTACTAAGTAATCTTCCTGTTGGTAAAGTACCCTTGGAATTTTGAGTATGCAGTCCAAAAGCTTGAGTATTGGCCCCATTCAAACTACCCAAATAGTCATCATGCCTTTGTGAAGCTTCTCCTACTTCATACTGACTATTTGGAATGCCTCTTCTTCCAATAATCCCATTTCCATGACCATTTTGGTTAGATGGCTGAAGTGGGACTGAAGGGCCACTGTTTGAACAAGCCTTCTCATTAACTTCTTTTGATGCCATTTTCAACTGCATGAATTTAGAGATTTGTGCCATGAGTTGTTCGTTGGATTCTACCAACTTATCAATAGAAGCCTTGGTCTGATCAGTAGATAGAACCATTTGCTCCATTCTTGACAAGATGGCCTCATGTCGTTCCCTATATCTTTGTTCATGGGCACACAAAGTATTATTGAGTATATTGACTTCTCCTAGTTATTGAATCTCTTTAGGGTTCTCTTGAAGTGGCTATCCATCATGGAATCCCTGATTTGTTGAGCATAATCCTCTTGGACCTTATTTTTGCCTTTATGTCCTGCCATATTAGTGCAGTCCTGCAGTACCCCCTGTTAGAAAAACGGCTATAACTTTGGCTAGGAAACTCTGACTTCAGAACTTTTTTGTGCAAATCCAAGCTAAGAATGCCCTCTTTGAGATGAGCTATAGTACACTATAACAGGTTTAGGACAGAAAATTTTGTAGCTGGATTTCAGAGTCTGAATTGTCCAGTCCTGCACCCTGTCTAGACCTGTAAGTGCCCTGTTTTGACCCTGTAACGCAAGATAGTAACCCCAAATGGCTACCAAACTCTGCAAAAGCATATATAGGACCTGTGGGTACCCTGTAGTACCTATACCTGTTCTTCAACAATGAATGGTGTACCTGTAACCACCTGTAAATACCCTGTAAGTGACATGTAAATTCCCTATTTTACCCTGTTTTGATCCTGTAGGTACTTGAGTCCTTGGAAAGTCTTCAATCTTCAATCCTCCACTCGATGTAACTATGTGAGGGATAAAACGGCATGACAGGCTCCCTAAACGGGCTCCGAATCACTGGGATGTGGGCAAAGTTCCCCCCGGGTTGGTTGGTTGCACCCCTTCGGGATCTTCGATAGTGAGGGAGGGTCACCTCTCTTTTGTCCCACTATCTCCCCCGGCATCCACCTTTTTTCTCGGTGGGAATATCAACATGGCAGAGGCTAGTGTTCTAAGCAATCAGCATGATATGCATTTCTGAAATATTCATTCAGCCTTTCATGAGATGCAATTTTATGAGATTTGAAAAATTGGGATAGGAGAAGGGTCTTACCGATGCAATTCAGTGACTCACTGATTGCTAGTACTTACCCTTTTACAATATTTCAACTTGGGCAAAAGAAATTCAGCCAATCAATTGGATTAGAGTAAACAAATTCATCAATCAATGGATTCAGTCAATAGGATTCAAGTATTATGCTGAAATTTCAGATTGAAGCCTCTAATTCACTAATTGGAACTAATATGCATAAAGCAAGCATTGCATTCATGAATAGATGGATTCAAGCAAAGATTGGCTGAGAATTTGATGAATAATGTTCAATTCTTTAATCTCTCAATCAAATGGATTAAGCTCAGCAATTGGATTAATGAGAGAGATTAAGAATTGAAGAAGAGTACCTTTGACATGGCTGAAGATGACTTGATCAATCTCATATGGTTGATAGAGCCCCCGGTTGTCCAATGTTGGTAAAATAATCCATAAGGCTTGCTTCTCCGGTGCTTAAGAACAAACTTGGAGCCTCAAATGCTTGAAATTGAAGCATTAAACCCGTTTCCCCCAAATTTTTGCTCCATAGAAGCTCTTGATCTTCAATCTTTAACCATTCCGTGTTTATTCCTTGCAATTTGTTGAAGAATCCTTGCTGAGGTGATTCCACGAGCTAAAAGGATGAAGAATCTTCAAGAAATTGTTGGAAATTGAAAGGTCGGGCTGAAGCTTTCATGGCTGCCATGGACTGTTCACCTAGGGTTTATGAAGAGGCTGAGAAACCTTTAATGGAGCTGAATCTTGTCATCTAACTGATGATTTTGGTCACCAATGATCAGGAAGAAGTGCCATGGCTGAGGATGGTGCAAGCTGAGCAGGAGGCAGGGCTGGAATCAGCCTGAAAATTGCACTGCAATTTTCGGGGTTGTTTCTGGCTCCATGGCTGAGGAAAAGCTGAGCAACCTTGTGGTCATTCTGAAGGTTTTGATCAGAGGAAACTATTCCAAGTGATTATTGGCCAAGAAACTCAGGGTTTTGAGAGAAATGAACAGATCTTTAGGGCTGATCTTCCATGAAACCTGTAGGAAACTCCAGGAAAGGGGAAAGAGAAACCCCTCTTTTCAAAGTAACCACAGTTTGTTCCCAAACTAGGCCCGGTTAACCATCCTTTACCACTACCTTCAATTTTGCATAAAATTTGATGACGTCCAGCCATTTAAGCCATTATCCGCCATATCTGACCTTGGATATCTCCAGATGTAGTCTCCTACTAATTGTAGATGTCCTGTAGCACTCCACTAGTCACTGTCTTGTACCATTTTTGTCTGAAATTGATTTTGAAATAGGAAAATGGGACTGAAAATGGAAGAAAATAATGGATCAAAGACTCAAGCTCTGATACCACTTGTCAAAGAGAGAACCAGGGAGAGAGAAAGAGGAGAGAGAAGACTGCAGAGGAGAGAGAAAGACTGTAAGAAGAGAGAGAATAAGAGTGACGAGGAGAGAGAAAGACTAGATTTAGAGAGAGAAATACAAGAAAGAAGGGGAAGCCATAGAAGCTGTGAGCAAGAAGGGAGAGAAAGACTGTAATTGTATTAATGTGTCAAAAAGATGTGAAAATTTACATCTTCTCTCCTTTTATACCAATGTCAGTGTGACATGGCATAATATCAATATTATTAAACCTTATTTGTTATTCCCAGCTTCTTACATTAATGGGATGCACACATAGTACAAAATCCCATTCTTCGTATGTATTATCAGGTTGCTAGGAACCTAATTAATGAGTTTGAGAGAGTGTTCCTTCAACTTGTTCCACAATATTAGAATTAGTTTTTGTTGATTCCTTAGCAAATAATGCTTATGAAGAAGACATTTGTTTCAACTATGGTCCGAGCTTAGATCTCTCCATTGATGATGAGATAGGACTCAGTTAATTATGGGGACTTTTATCAGAACATGCTTTATATGACAAGCAGTGGTTAGTATAGGTAATGCAAAGAGTAGCCGAGACCCATTTACCATTGTTATCTTGGACCCATAGGATAGTAACTATTCTAGCTACAAATCATAGTGATTAATCATTTTATGCTTGTACTAATATGTTTCCTAGATGAGTTATCAGTTTAATGTGTAAGTGAAGAATATGGAAGCTAATATCTTATGTAATTATCTTATATTGTAAAATAATAATCTAGTAATGAATAACCTGGTTTGGCAGCATGACGACATTAGGAACTTCATCTTTACTCATGCTCGCATTAGCCACACCCAATGTTCCATTTGTAGTGGCAACTCCCGCAACCTCGGGCACTATCGTATCATTGGCAATACCCGTTGCTTGACCGGTTGTGTTGATCTCCATGGTTTTTCCACTTCATCGCTTTGGAGCCATCGTCCACGAGGGGCTTGAGAGATAGGGAAGGTGGGATAGATTTTAGATGAGAGAGGGTAAGAGAATATGGCTTAGTTGAAGATCGGGACAATGGCATTTTATGCATACACCACCTAGTCTATATGCAAGAGGTATGGGTCATGATCTAATGCATCTAATTTAGGGCTAGGAGCATTTTTTTCTCCTTGTAATGGAGCGTCTTGTTGTATGTTAGTACTACTCCAAGGAGGGATGTGTATAAGCTATATTAGTTATTTTTCTTTAGGTCAAGAGGGCCCATTGGTTTTGGATGCACAATGCTATATTTAGTTAGGCCAAGAGGGCCAACTTGGTTGTTGTGAAATGTTATATTTCATTAGGCCAAGAGGGCCATGTATCTATTTGGTGAAGGTATGTTTAATAGTTTTCTATTTTAGTGTTGTACCAAACAGGTCTGACAGAGTACCTGGAGCGAGCCTCTTGCTACACCGACACTTCTTGTGACCAAGTCCAGGTGATATCCTTTCTTTATGAGTTATTTTCCTTTATGCTGAATGGTTATGTATATGTGGGGATTTTTCTTTCTTTTGTTGGGGACTAGCAACCAAGGCATAAAGTCCTAAAGTTTAGGTTACTTGTGTCTAGGGAGGTCCTAGTAGTTGTCTGCCTCCTATGAAGACATTGTTAAGCACTCTAAGAATTGTTTTAGAAGGTAGTCCTAGTAACCCTATTTTGCTAACCTGCTAGGCAACTATTTTTAAGAGTTTTTGTTAGTTGTGAGGTTGTTAGAGAAGCCTTCTAAATGAAAGAAAGAGAATAAACCATGCATATATTTGAAGACTATAGTGTTCAGAGGTGTGCAAAAGGGGTTTTAACTCCTAAACAAAAGAAAAAGTGATGAAATGAAAGATAAATCAAGGAGTAGTTCATCATCGCCTTGCGAAGGCCTATTAGGTTCCTAGGGATGAGGCACTAACCCTAGGCTAATGCTTTGTCTTCATGATGTCTAGCTAGATAAAAATAAAGTGAGCAAAAGGAAAAATGATTAAGTGTTGCATTGCGAGGGCTTGGTAGGTTCTTGGGTACTGAGTTAGTATGAACATGAGGCCGGTTCCCTATTCTCCTTGGGTCACTGCACTCAGCTCCCTCCTTTTTACATGTGTGAGTATAAATTCCTGAAATATTTAAAAAGTGGTGAATCAAAAGTATCTACGAACATAAGACTAGGTTATAGGAGTTCTTGCCTAGTAGGAGTCCATGGTCTAGTTGTCCTAGGGTGGGTAGGAAGTTCAGATGACCACTTAGGATGACTTCTTTGGTAGTTCTTTCAGCTTATTTGTGTTGGAGCAGTTGGTTAGTGATTATCTTTGGATCTCTATCAGGTTATACTTGGCCACTTGTGGGTTTTCATGCCTTGATATTGTCACGGGTTAGGGTAAGAATTGTTTGTGTACTTTGTTGTGTATTTTGTTTTGTAGCAGCTTGATGCTCTTTATGGCTGTTTTATGTGCAGATTAGTTTGTGGATTCAACATTATGTCACTATTGCAGCTCCTCTCACACTGATAGGCTGAAGAAAGAAGCATTTTTCTAGGATGCCATTGCAGATAGGGGCCAATATCATGGTCACCAAGGAGAGTGGGATTTAAATACTAACAAGTGTCGGATAAGTGTGGAATGATGCAAATTTAAAGAAAAAATGGAAGCTCAACAGAAGCGAAAGATGCGGATTCGACAATTTTAAGTAGCCGTGCAAGATGAGAATTCAATTTACTCAAAAGACCAACCTTCATAGTGGTTGCACATTTTTCACAAATTTTTTGGATGCCGGATCAAAGCAAGACAAGTTCTTGATAGTTCATGAATTCAAGACGGACGTGTAGAATTTTCTAGACGTGGAATCGGGTATCGAATGGAGGAGGAACAGAACTTTTAGGGATAAAAATTTGGCCAAGACATAGAAGGGCATGACCCTTGGGGCAAAAGGCCCAAAAAACTAATGATGAGGGGAGGGGGGAGTGTTTTTTTTTTTTTTTTTTTTTTGGCGATAGCAAGAAGATGGGGTGCCATGTTGTTTTGTGAAAGGGGGGCATTTGGACGCAATAAGCAACCCATACAATCAAATATGCAGGCTTGAGATTTTATTTTTCACTCCGTATCACCACTCTCTGCTCGCACAATGGCTGCTTGATTGCATAGAATAGAATTCAGTATTTCTCTCTCCTCTCTCTTTCTCTCCTCCAAGAGGTTATTCATATGGGTGAAAGAAAGAGAAGAACAGGATGAAGAATGCTTGTCAGGTGGCATGTATCAAATTGTTGCAAGATGCTAAGAATTGATGTCAAGTGCTATGTAGAGATTAATGGCTAGTCCAATGACTGTCCATGCATTCAATTTTCATAACATGAAACACACAATTTAATTGTATATCTATTTTGTGAAGAAAATTTACTTGTTTTGATTTTTTAATGGTCCAAATGAAGTGCATATGGGATGAAAATTTGTATGAACCTTGTTTACCATATCTTTGAGAGCCATGAGAAATAATATGCAAAACCCGTAATCAAATGTGGTTGTTATCATAATCGAAAGCCTAAATTGCGATATTTAAGTGGAAAAATAAAGGTTTTTATCGCTTCGGGTGGAAAAATCATATTCTTAATATGGAATTGAATTAAAAATAGAAAATAATATTAATTTATTAATTAATAAATAAAGAAAAATAAAAAATAATTTTTAAATAGAAAAAATAGATTTTATGCACAAAAAAATTACATGAAAGTACATATGTATTTGTGGATGTGTGATGGGTCTAAATGAGGTTTAGTCCCATTTCCATATTATAGTGTATAACAAAGAAAATGTTTAGTATGAAAAGTGTGAAAAGAACTATTTGTGCACTGTCACAATGCTATTTTGAATCAATAAAATGGTTGGGCACGACAAACTATCCACTCTTGTATTGCATTCATTACATGCTATTGGAAATATATATCCCGGATGCATAACACCTGCTTATATGAACGTTGATCTACGTTGAGAGTGTGAAAAGTCCCAAGCTATAGGGTTAGTGATCCATTTCCCTTGGGGGACTTATTTAGTGAGGGTTGTCCTTTATCTGCTGGAACGATTGGTGATAAGAGAGAACTATGTATTGTACGTGTTATATGTTTGAATTGTGTATCTTGGGGCCAATCCCCAAGGTGTAGGGGAGCTGAAGTGGGCCACAATGCAATTAGTTGAGGGGTGCCCTATGTATGTGCTACAAGGTGATAGACATTGATCTATTTGGAAAATTTAACTGTTTGGAGTCAGGAAGGGATTCAATGGACTATAGACAATACAAATGCATGTCTAAGTTAGATTACTATGTGTAGCCTTTGGACGCTCTTGGTCACAAGACTGTGGGGTATTTTGGTTGAGCATAGAGGCCCCCAACTAGAGCCTTAGAGCTAGGGTGCCTAGTTTTGGTCCTGACATGCATAGATACACTCCATCATCCACCTAGTGAAAAACCTCTCTTTATTGCTGTAGGTTTCGAAATCTCCTCATGCAAAGATGCCACTGCATAGTCCTTGCTCTCCTCTAGTATATTCTTCCAATGGTCTAGAATGTTGTGCCTAAATACTTGTTGGCGCAACTCTCTCATGCGAGACATCACCCTCCTTCCCTCATCATTTATGATCATAGCACCTATTTTGTCATCTATGAGGTTTTCATACCCTACTAGGATATGTCAAAGGTGCAGCCTCTCCCACCAATGACCATGCTCCTTGGCATAACTAGGAGATCCCTGTACATATAGCATACCTATGGCGGTAGAATCTCTTAGAGTAGCACTCATAGGGGTGCTACCTATGGATGGCTAAGCAAAATCCAAAGTCATGGGAGTAGATGTCCCTACAAGTGTGACAAATCTTGGAGGTGACAAGTGTCCACCAGACCGACAAGATGGAGACACTACATTGGTGCCTCCACAATGCCCACCTGAGCCACCTTCTCTATAACTTGTACAAGAGTAAGAAGTAGCAACCCTCTTTGGAACCAACTATGGGCTCACATAATCTATATCTCTGAGACATCTCCACAATGCCTCCTAGAACCACTCTCTCCATATCTAGGGCTACTCTGGAGCATCGACCTAGCCTATTGAAGATCAAAGCATTAGAGGATGTTGAAGCAGATCTCACAGAATGGCTTGATGATGTCCTTGACCACTCTTAGTCCACCATATCTCTAAAGTGGGACATCTAATTTGGAGTCATACATGTGAAGATTTTCCGCAGCTCCTCATCATTTATCCCTTGACTCATCCTGCTCTTTAAGTATCATCAAAGATAACCTGCACAAACATAAGGAACTTTTAATCATTCTCTACATAGGAAAAAAAAGAAAATTTCTCAATTAAAAATTGATGCCAGGAGGCATATTCAACGGTGGATTTTTGTGAGGTTTTTTGATGAATTCTGTAAAACTAGAGGCATATTCCACAGTGGATTCCGTGAGGTTTTTTGGTGGATTCTGTAAAACTATATGTATTTGCTGGGGCACGTACACAAGGTGGATTCTTTGTGCGAAAAGTTGATGGGGACGCCTATCCTTTTCGAGCATCAAATTAATTTAATGTGCACGTGGGCAATTCCACATCGGGTGATTCTACAAAATACATATTTAAATTAATGAACATTTATGAGTTTAGAGTGCACTCGTATTAAATTAAGGTTAGGACAGAGTTCCAACCTATTTAATTATTTTGTATCTCAAGACTACTAGGTATTAACTTTTGTGGTTTTTATCTTATTATTTTTTAACAAGTGTGAATGCTTCAGTTGATGTGTAGAGTAGGCAAGGGTGGCATTGGGAAGCACCGAGCGATGGTGTGTATTGAGATTAACTAGAAGAAATTATCATTTTTGAAGGGCGCATGCCTTATCACTAAAGACATGGTGTCAATATTTATTTAGGCACACATTTATTAAAGCACTTGATAAACATTTATTATTTTGTATGCGCATAGCTGCTTGGTTTAAATATTTCATTATTTGACATTGTATTTGGGCACAACCTAACTTTTGGGACGCCCAAACGTTTTACTCTTTATTTGGGCAAAAGGAAACACAAAAGCCAAAAGGATGCCAATTGTAAATTGGGCTATTTTTGAGCTTGGAGATTAATAAATTTATAAATACATGCCTTGTGAAGTGCTCACACAAAGGCATAGGGGGAGATTGTACCCAATTTGTCTTTTTGTCTCATGTTGAGCAAACCTTTCTTCTTGCTTTATGAGCTTTTATAGACAAACCATCAATACCAACGTGTTCTTAGCGGTGAAGAACCCCTTGCTGTGTTGTCAGATCGCAAAGGACCTCTTCTAGGAAGTGGAGGACTACCTTCCAAGCTCCTTTGCAAGTCATCTTGTTTGTAGAGAAGAAGCTAATCAAGATTGAGTTTATAAAGCTTAATAAGCTTTAAAAAAAAGCTTAAGCTCTTCACAATTCAATGATCGATGGCAGAAGGATGTACTCACGGTCACTGACTCTGATCACGACATGCCACTGTCCTGTTCGATTAGATAAAAACCATTAAGTTTTATAAAGCTTAAGGTTATTAAGCTTATTAAAGCTTAAATTTTTCAATCTTAAATCTCCTTTCTAGCAAGTGTTCACACCGAGCTTATCTCAAACCTATTTCATAACTCCAACAAGCCTATGTTCCTACTTGCACTTTGACAGAGTTGATTTCTAGCAAGCCGGCTATCACATGCAGTCTATTTCTCACTTGAAAGAAGACCGCCATCAATTGCAGTACCTGTGAAAGAAGAAAGATCATAAAAGTCATTTATTTATAAAAAAAAAGCAAGCCTTGTACACCCAAATTTGAGCTGCGCTCATCCTTCTAATGAGATTTTGAGTGTGTGAGGTTGTTTGAGATTTTTGTAGGATGTCGAAACAAAACATGGAAGATTCTATGAGCGAAGGTGATTTGCTGGAATCGACCATGGAGAAAAAATTGAACCTAATTATGATGCAACTTCAAAAGACAGAGCACAACCCGAAGATGTTATTCGACATACGATTGACGTGACACTCGATGCACAGTCTCTCAGGAAAGAAACCAAGATAAGTAAAAGAAATTTCAAATTCCGTACTTTTAATGGGCAACGTGACGAAAAAATAGTTATTGCTTTCATTAGTCAATTTGATGATTCTTTCCATGAAGAATAGTATGCTAAAAAAGAGAAACTTAAATGCGTCACTAACCATTTAGCAGACAGAGCATCATTATGGTGGAATGTTGTCCGTAAGAGTATTGATTGTCCCACTACTTAAGAGGCCGTTCAAAAGAAATTTTTGTAGAATTTCCTTCCACCTCAATTCTATGAAAAAGCAATTAAACAGTGGGATCTTCTACAACAAAGAGATCGTGAATCCATTCCACAATACAGTGAGCATTTTTGGAGTGCCTTACTACAACTTTGAATGCTTGAAGATGTTCTTGTGGTGATCCACAAATGCAAGCATATGTCCGGTTTGCTTTGTCACTTCTATGCGGAAGTGAACATGTTCAAGCCAAAGACTTTGGAGGACGCGATTTCTTTAGCACATGATGCTGAAGACAAAATTCATGGATGAAAAAAGTGACCACAACAATTTCCAACTAATAGTAGCTTTGGTACAAAGCAATTTTCTAGATTTTGAAAATTCAATCAAAATCACTTTGTTCCTTCTTCTTTCTGTAAATCTTGGAGCTGACCCCCTACTTTACCATCAAACACAAATTCAAACCCTAAGCCATCTCTCCGGCCAAATCCCAACATACCCAAATTTCCAGCCCTTACCAATAATGTTTCCAAAGCAAAGCCTATAGTTTGCTACAAGTGTCAACAACCTGGACACTTAGCAGTGAATTGTCAATCCAATAAGCCAAGTGTTCAAATCAATTACTTGGGAGCAATGGAAGACGAAGATCATGAATACATCCTAGACTTCACTGAAGATAATGATGATATCGGTGATGCTTTATATACTTTACCAGGTATGCCAAATCCTCATTCATTAATAATAAAATATTTTGTGCATGGTCAAGAAAAGATTGTTTTGCATGATGATGGAAGCACTCATGATTTTATTTATGCAAAGTTGGTAAAAGAATTGAATTTACCTACCGTTCCAACTCATTATCGCATAAAGCTGCATTCTTAGGCACTAGATACAATGGTACATAAGAAGTTCATGACTTAGAAATTAAAATTGGTGATTATATTGAGTTCTTAGTTGTGCATTTGCAAACTAGTGATATTATTTTAGGAATGCATTGGCGTCACAAATATAATCCTGACATAGATTATTCAATACATTCCATGAAAAATCATTCTAACGGAAAACAAATCACATTACATGTAACACACACCATTGATAATTTTCCCTTGCTTAGTCACATACAGGCTAAATGCGCATTGAGAAAAGGTAGCAAATCATACTTAGTATAGGTGAATGAAATTGAAGCTAAGGAAAATCAAATGCATCCTAGGCATGCACGATTTCTTTCACAATTTAAAGATTGTTTTGCTGCTAATGTACCCCTTGGTTTACCACCTACACATCTTGAAGATCATAAAATAGATTTAATCCCTAGTTCTCAACCACCATATAAAGCACCTTATAGACATAATCATATTGAATAGAAAGAAATCCAAGCACAACTTGAAGAACTATTGAACCGAGGACTCATTAGGCCAAGTAGTTCTCCTTTTGGTTCACCTGTCCTATTAGTTAAGAAGAAAAATAATACCTATTGGATGTGCATTGACTATCGTGCCCTAAAGAAGATCATTGTTAAGAATAGATATCCGATCCCTAGGGTAGACGACCTCATGGATAAACTACAAGGAGCCACTATTGGATGTGCATTGACTATCATGCGCTAAACAAGACCATTGTTAAGAATAGATATCCGATCCCTAGGGTAGATGACCTCATGGATAAACTACAAGGAGCCACTATTTTTAGCAAGATAAATCTCAAATCTAGATATTGTCAAGTACGATTGGATACACCTGATATTTTCAAGACTAGATTTAGAACTCGATTTGGTCATTATGAATTTTTTGTTATGCCTTTCGGTTTGACTAATGCACCAGCTACATCCAGTCGTATGATGAATCAAATATTTTTAAAGTATCAGAATTGTGTAATTGTTTTCTTTGATGATCTATTGGTTTTCAGTAAGAATGAGAATGAACACTGTGAACATCTATCTTTGGTTTTCAAATTGTTGAAAGAGAATCAATTATATGCTAACCCTCACAAGAATGAATTTTTCCAAACCCAAATTGAATACTTAGGTAATATTGTTTCTTCTAATGGTATTTCGTGTTGATCCTAAAAAGATAGAGGCAATTTTGAATTGGCAAATCCCTAAAAATGTGCATGAGTTACATTCTTTCTTAGGCCTTGCTAGCTTTTATCGAAAATTTGTAAGAAATGCAAGATTCACATCCCATGGCCTATTCTAGTTACAAACTTAAACCCTCTGAACTGAATTATTCTACCTATGATAAAGAATTGTTAGATGCAGTTCAAGCCTTATGTCAATGGAAACAATATCTAATAGGATCCGAATTTATGATCAAAATTGACCAACAAAGTATCAAACATCTCCTTAGTCAACCACCACAAATCTTTGACCGTCATATTAAATGGGCTGCTTTCATTCAAAATTTCCATCTACTTATCCAATATCAACCCGGAAGAGAGAATGTTGCTACCGATGCATTGAGTAGAAGACCAAGTGTCCATAATATTTATGTTCTAACTTTTGATTCCCTTATTCCTATGAAGGATACCTATGACCGTGACCCCAGTTTTCAAGCTAATTGGAACAAATTAGTTGCTAATAGTTGGATTCCAATTGATTCTTTGTCTTACTCTAATGGATTTATGTTTTATGAGAAAAGATTGTGTGTCAATGTTCCATTTAGATCATTTGTGTTGCACGAAATTCATTGTCCTCCATATCAAGGCCATAGAGGTATTATTTCCACTTTAAGAACAGTGGTTGAAGATTTTATTGGTCACAAATGGAATCTAATGTTTCTAACTTTGTTTCTGAGCATTTAATTTATTAAAGAGTCAAGTGACACCATGTAAGAAACATGGTTTGTTAATGCCTTTACCAATTCTTGAATGACCATGGGAACATATGACACATATTTTTTATATCAAGAAGTGCTTAAAAATAGCCAAAAATTACGAATATCTGGGGGAAAATAGACTTCGTCGAAGGCGGCGGTGAATCAGTACGATTTTAAGCGGCAATGCCCAAAAAGTGCTTAAAAGACCCATTAGATGGCGGTCGGAGAAATTTCATAATTTTTTGGCCTGCAAGATAAGACCTTGGGAGATGCTCGGCAGTGGAAGACTTCAAGATGGACGCCCAATATTTTTTAGACCAGGAATCAGATACTGGACGTGGAAGAGGAAGTGCCTAGAAGGCCAAAGGCCAAAATGGCAAGTGAGAATGGAATTTAGGAGAGCCCAAAATAAAAAACGTTGGGGGGGGGGGGGGGGGGAGCAGGTTGCATTTTTTTCGCCGCCTGAAGAAGAAGAGGGCGCTATTCTTCTATTTGTGGAGGAGGGGGGCTATGGCACCTACAAGCAACCCCCCCAATTGATCTCATGGTTGTTCTACCCTTGATCTTCCCTTTCCATCGCTCCAGACCATGCATCAATTGGCTGCCTGGTTGTGGAGATCCAAAACCAGTCTTTATCTCTCCTTCCTCTCTCTCTTGCATAGAGGCAATTCATGTGCAAGAAATCAAGAAGAAGAGGAGCTGAAGAATGCTTGTCTGGCTATGATTGGATTGCCTCAAGATGAAGAGGAGGATGAGGAAAGAGGTTCAGCACTGAAGAATGGTTGCTGGTCGGCGGTCTGTGGGTTGCTCGGAATAATTAATTAAAAATCCGCAACATGCAAGACACGCGGTATGCTCCAATTTTATGAAGAAATTTGCTTATTTTTGTTGTTTCATGGTCCAAATGTTGTTCATATGCGATGAATTTTTGTTTAAACTTTGTTTGCATCATGTTTGAGGGTTGTAACTACAAAAATGTAGAACCCGTAATGATTTAGAGCCGCTATTAATTTGCTAAAACCCGCAAAATGTCATTTTTAATGGAAATTAGTGGTTTTTTTAAATTTTGAGTTGGGGAAAAGGAATGGAAATAGGATAAAATCAGAGAAAATATTAAGCTTCAGTCAAAATAATAACACAAAAAAAATTAAAAATACCTACTTTTCATGAATAATAAATTAAAAAATAGTGAAAAATAGAGAAAATTAGGATTTTCACGCTCAAAAAATATAAAAAAATAAGATTTATGTGCATGAATGTTTGGTGAGGTTAAAGCATGAGGTTAAGCCTTAGTTTGGCCTTATCCTTTGTGTTATATTATGTGTTTATTAGTTTTTACATATAAAAATGATAAAAAACAACCATTTACACCTATGCAATGCAGCAACACCTAAACGGTGAGGGGGGAATGAAGGTTGTGCGACAATCTAATTACTGGAAAGATACAAAATCTGATTTCTCTCTTTGTTCATAGCATTTAGGGATCGTTCCATAATTAAATATAGGCGATTAGTAGCACAGAAGTTCCGGTGCTAGTCTCTAAAGCAGTGCAACACATAACACCTAGTTAAAATTCATGAAAGGGATGTTTTTCACACCTCATATGGCTGGTTTTTTAATCATAAAATGGTTGTGCACAATTGTCATACACCTTGCATCAAGCATGCCACGTGATATCTCTTGGAATGCATTGTAATTGATTGATAAACTTTGATCAACACTGAGAGGGCAGGAAACCCAAGCTGTAGGGTTAGACGGGTGCTTCCTTGTTGGGGAAAGTTTTGTGAGGCAAATCAAAATCTCTTGGAACGTTGAATTATGAAAGAGTGGAGTTTGTGCGAATGTTATATGTGTTAGCGATGCATCGAGAGGCCAATCCCCGAGGTGTAGGAGAGTCGTAATGGAGCCGCAGCAATAAGCCGAGAGGTGCTTTCCTATGTGTGTATTACGAGGCATTATTGATGCCAGGAGGCATATTCCATGGTGGATTCCGTGAGGTTTTGCGATGGATTCCGTAAAATTTTATTACTGGGGCTCATACACAAGGTGGATTCTTTGTGTGAAAAGTCAATGGGGATGCCTATCCTTTTCGAGCGTTTTGTTAATTTAATGTGTAAGTGGGTGATTTCTTAAAATAAATATTTAAATTAATAAAAGTTTATGAGTTTAGAGTGCACACTCGTAATAAATTAAGGTTAGAATTGAGTTCTAACCATTTTATTTTTGTAGCTGAAGACTGCTAAGTATTCACTTTTGTCGATTTAATTGTATTATTTTTCTAACAATTGTGAATGCTTCAGTTGATGTGTAGAGCAAGCAGCGGTGGCATTGGAAAGCATTGGAGGATAGCGTGTGTTCAAATTATCATCGATTTTTGATGGGCGCATATCTTAGGCATGGCGTCCATATTTTGTCGCGCTTATTTACTAAAGCACTTGATATTTATTTATTACTTTTGTATGCACATGGATGCACAATTTAAATATTTGTATTGGACATTGGGTATCGCCTAACTACTTGGGCGCCCAATAGCTTTAATTCTTTAGTGGCATAAAAGCAAACACAAAAGCTAAAGCGTGCTAATTGTAAATTGGGCTATTTTTTGAGCTTGAAGATGAATAATATATAAAATACATGCTTTGTGAAGCGCTCACACAAGGTATGGGGGGAGATTGCACCGAATTGGTCTCTTGTTCATGTCGTGCAAGCTTTCTTCATTGTTTTTTGTGCAAAAAGTAGAGTTCCTTTATTCTTGGGGACCTTCTGATGCTCACTACGTGCGCATACGGCATCCGATCTGTGCACCAGTGGTATCAGAGCGAAGTTGAGATCGAGAGCTCCCAATCGCTTACCATCTCGCGTGAAGGCAAAGTCCTTGGAATGATCGAGCTCTATAGCCAGTCACGTGGCAAACGGTTGATGCCAGCGTATTCTTGGCAGTCAAGAATCCCCTATTGTACACTCAGATCACGAAGGACCGGCCTCTACAGAGGCGGAGGACCATGCAGGAAGATCTTTCATCAAGTCGTTGAGTACAGATAAGAAAATTCATCCATAGCTTTTTAAGCTTTAAGGATTAGTTATAAAGCTTCAAAAGAATCTTAATAAAAAGCTTCATTATTCAAATTCATCCATCTGCGGGGCGGTAGCACGAACTGGCCGTCGCCGAATCTGGCGACGACATACTCATGTCCTGAAAATCCAAGCTTAGTCATTAAAGCTTAAAACCAAAAGTCCTTTAAGTTACTCCAAGTCACTAAGTCCTATAAGTCATCTTCAACAACTACTATAGCGGCAATTTGTATTCAGCAACACACGACTCACTTTACTACCCTCTAGAAGCCCTTGTTCACACATGTGAACTGACAGAAGCAGATTACAGCAAACAATCATCAACACGCAGACTATACGTAGTCTATATGCACAATTACTTTCTTGGAAGATGATTGTGACATCGAATTTTGCAATCGTAAAGGAGAAATACTACAAAATCCAAACTTATATATATATATATATATATATACAAGCCTTGTAAACCCGCCTTTGAGCTACGCTCATCCCGCTAACAAGGTTTCAAGTGTGTGAGGTCTTTTGGAATTTTGCAGGATGACTGATCAAACCATGGAAGATTTTATGGGCTGAAGGAGATCTACCCGAACCAACAATGGAGCAAAAGTTGGATTTGATTATGATGCAGCTTCAAGAGGAACGAAGAGCACGACAAGCTTTGCAAGCTCAATTGGCCAATTTGCAACAATCTACCACTGCCCAAGATGGATCACAACCTGAAGATCTTATACGATGTACCATCGATGCAACACTTAAAGCCCAATCTATTCGGAAAGAAACAAAGATAAGTAAAAGAAATTTCAAATTTTGCACTTTCAATGGATCACGTGATGGAAAGACTATCCTTGCTTTTATCCGTCAATTTGATGATTATTTCCATGAAGAAACATATGCTGAGAAAGACAAAATTAAATGTGTCACTAACCATTTAGTTGACCGAGCATCCTTATGGTGGACTGTGGTCCGCAAAAGCATTGATTGTCCCACTACTAGGGAGACTTTCCAAAAGAAAATTTTGCAGAATTTCCTTCCTCCCCAATTCCATGAAAAAGCAATCAAACAATGGGATCTTCTACAACAAAGGGATCGCAAACCTATTTCACAATATACTAAACGTTTCTAGAATGTCCTATTGCAACTATGAATGCTCGAAGATGTACTTGAAGCAACTCATAAACACAAGTTTATGTCTGGCCTACTTGGACATTTTTATGCGGAGGTCAATATGTTTAAGCCAACAACCCTTGAAGATGCAATTTCCTTGGCCTATGACATTGAAGACAAAATTCACGGACGAGACAAGCGACCACAACAATTTCCAACTAATGATAACTTTGGTTCCAAACAATTCAATTCAAATTTTCGAAGATTCAATCAAAGTCGTTTTCTTCCATCTTCATTTCGTAAATCTTGGACATGACCACCTGCCTTGCCATCAAACACAAATCCGAACCCTAAGCCATCTCTACAGTCAAATCCCAACATTCCTAAACTTCTTGCCATTACCAATAATGTATCCAAAGCAAAACCCATAGTTTTTTACAAATGTCATCAACCTGGACATCTAGCAGCCAATTGTCAATCCAAAAAGCTATCTGTTCATATCAATTATCTGGGAGCAATAGAAGATGAAGAATGTGAAGAAATGCCAGACTTTACGGAAGAAGATGACGACATTGGTACTACTTCTGATACTATTCCAGGTATGCCAACTCCCCATTCCTTATTAACAATGAAATGTTTTGTGCATGGTAAAGAAAAGACTATTTTACATGATGATGGGAGCACACATGACTTTATTTCTGCAAAATTGGTCAAAGAATTGAATTTACATATTGTTTCTACAAATTATCTCATCAAAGCTACATTCCTAGGTACGAGATATAATGAAACACAAGAGGTGCATAATTTAGAAATTAAAATTGGTGATTATATTGAATGAAGAAATTCCTTAGTTGTACATTTGCAGTCTAGTGACATTATCTTAGGAATGCCTTGGCGTCATCAATACAATCCTGATATAGATTATACTATGCATTCAATTAAAATTTATTTTCAAGAAAAATAAATCACACTGCATGGTATGCACGCTTCCAATAATTATCCATTGCGTACTCATACTCAAGCTAAACGTGCATTACGTAAAAGTAGCAAATCCTATTTAATATGGGTGAATGAAATTTAAGCTAAAGAAAAACAAATGCATCCTAGGCATATACAATTTCTTTCCCAATTCCAAGATTGTTTGCTGCTGATTTACCACCTGGATTACCACCTTCATGTCTTGAAGATCATAAGATAGATTTAATTCCTAGAACACAACCACCATGTAAAGCACCATATAGATATAACCAAATTGAACAGAAAGAAATTCAAAACCAGATAGAAGAATTGCTTAACAGAGGATTAATTAGACCTAGTAGTTCTCCATTTGGTGCACCTGTCTTATTAGTGAAAAAGAAAAATAATAATTATCGCATGTGCATTGATTATCGTGTCCTAAATAAAATTACTATTAAGAATAGATATCTAATTCCTAGGGTATATGATCTTATGGATAAGCTACAAGGATCTGCCATATTCAGTAAGATAGATCTTAAATCTAGATATCATCAAGTAAGATTGGACAAATTTGACATATTCAAAACTGCATTTAGAACACAATTTGGACACTATGAATTTCTGGTTATGCCTTTCGGTTTAACTAATGCACCAGCCACATTAAGTTGTATGATGCACATATTTCTGAAACATTAGCACTGTGTCATTGTTTTCTTTGATGACATATTTGTTTTCAGTAAAAATGAGAATGAGCATTATGAATATTTTTCTTTAGTTTTTAAGTTACTAAAAGACAATCAATTATATGCTAATCCAAAAAAGAGTGAATTCTTCCAAACAGAAATTGAATATCTAGGACATATTATTTCATCAGAAGGTATTAAAGTCGACCCTAAAAAGATAGAAGCAATTTTAAATTGGCCGATATCCAAAAATGTGCATGAATTACATTCTTTTCTAGGTCTTGCCAGCTTTTATAGAAAATTTGTGAGGAATTTCTCATTACTTGCATTACCTTTGACAAAACTCTTAAAGAAGGGTATCGTGTATAATTGGTCTGACAATCAATAAAAGTCCTTTGATTTGTTGAAACATACTTTAACTCATGCTCCTGTATTACAATTACCTTATTTAAATAGACCATTCTTTTTAGTAGTTACTGACACTAGTGGATCTGGAATAGGAGCAGTCCTTATACAAGATTCTCATCCCATAGCTTACTCTAGCTGTAAACTCAAACCATCTGAACTTAAATATTCTACCTATGACAAGGAATTGCTAGCCATAGTACAAGCCTTACGTCAATGGAAACATTATTTAATGGAATTTGAATTCATGATCAAAACTAACCAACAAAGCATTAGACATCTTCTTAGTCAACCACAAATATCTGACTGACACATTAAATGGGCTGCTTTTATTCAAAGTTTTCATCCCCTTATACAATATCAACTTGGAAAAGAGAATGTTGTTGTTGATGCTTTGAGTAGAAGACCGACAATTCAAAATATTTCTGTGATATCATTTGATTCCCTTATTCCTATGAAAGATACTTATCACCAAGATCCTACTTTTCAAGCTGATTGGAATAAATTAGTTGCAAATAATTGGATTCCTATTGATTCATTGTCTTACACTAATGGATTTATGTTTTATGAAAAAAGATTATGTGTAACTGTTCCATTTCGATCTTTTTTTTTTGCATGAAATTCATTGTCCCCCATATCAAGGTCATAGAGGAATTATATCTACTTTGCGTACATTGGTTGAAGATTTTTATTGGCCACATATGGACACTGATGTATCTAATTTTGTTTTTGAATGTTTAATTTGTCAACAAGTAAAAAGACACCATGGTAAACAATATGGTTTATTAATGCCATTATCCATTCCATCACGACCATGGGAACAGATTTCAATGGATTTTATCAGTGGTCTACCTAACACTAAAGCTAATCATGATATGATTTGGACTGTTGTAGACAGGTTTAGCAAACAAGCATATTTTATTCCATGCAGAAAAACCTTAACTGCATCTCAAGCTGCTCAACTGTTTTTGAAAACTGTTTTCACTAACCATGGTTTACCAAAAGTCATTATTTCTGATCGTGATTCTAGATTCTGCAATAATTTTTGGATTACTTTGTTTGCTAACTTAGGAACAAAGATTGATTTTTCATTTGCATTTCATCCTGAAACAAATGGTCAAACAGAAGCTACTAACAGTACTATTTTAGATATTTTGCGTGCTTACACCATTTCAAAACCACATACATGGGATACATATCTACATTTACTTCAGTTTGCATATAATAACACACCACATACAGCTACAAATAAAGCACCATTTGAAATTATCTATGGATATCGATTGCCTACACTTGTTACATCATTATCAAACAAAATTCAAACTGCTAATGATTTTGCTAATATGCATGCTACTATTTTTAATGAAGTTAAAGATATGATTGCTAGAGCCCAGCAATCATACACAAAACAAGCAAACAAGAAAATACAAAGCTATGAATTTTAAAGTTGATGATTATGTTTGGTTACGAATTGAAAAATGAAGATTACAAAGTGTAGATAAACACTCCATTGTCAAATTAGCACCTAGATTTTATGGACCATTCAAGATCATAAACAAAATCAATGACAATGCATTTAAACTAGAATTACCACAACATTGGCAAATCCACAACACCTTCCATATCAGTTTATTACGACCCTTTAGAGGACAATTACCTATACACCCTATCTATGAAAACCCTCCTTTGCTAGATGATGAAACTGAAATCCTTGAGCCTGAAACTATTATAGATCCTGAATTTATGACCACTAGAACTGGCCGTAGATATTCTAGATATTTGGTCAAGTTTAAAAATCATCCTGTTGAAGAGGCCCAATGGATGTACGCTAGAGACCTAAGTGCTTTCCCCACACTACTAGCTCCACATTGAGCTAATAGCAATTGAGGAAAATTTCTATCCCACCTCGGGGGTATGATGCCAGGAGGCATATTCCACGGTGGATTCCGTGAGGTTTTGCGGTGGATTCCATAAAATTTTATTACCGGGGCTCATACACAAGGTGGATTCTTTGTGCGAAAAGTTGATGGGGATGCCTATCCTTTTCGGGCGTTTTATTAATTTAATGTATAAGTGGGTGATTCCATAGCAGGTGATTTCGTAAAATACATATTTAAATTAATAAACGTTTATGAGTTTAGAGTGCGCACTCGTAATAAATTAAGGTTAGGATTGAGTTCAAACCAATTTATTTTTGTAGCTGAAGAATGCTAGGTATTCACTTTTGTCAGTTTAATAGTATTATTTTTCTAACAATTATGAATGCTTTAGTTGATGTGTAGAGCAAGCAGCGGTGGCATTGGGAAGCATTGGAGGATATCGTGTATTCAAATTATCATCGATTTTTTATGGGCGCATATCTTAGGCATGGCGTCCATATTTTGTCGTGCTTATTTACTAAAGCACTTGATATTTATTTATTACTTTTATATGCGCATGGACACACGATTTAAATATTTGTATTGGACATTGTATTTGGGTACCACCTGACTACTTGGGCACCCAATAGCTTTAATTCTTTAGTGGAACAAAAGCAAAAATAAAAGCTAAAGCGTGCTAATTGTAAATTGGGCTATTTTTTGAGCTTGAAGATAAATAATATATAAAATACATGTTTTGGGAAGCGCTCACACAAGGCATGGGGGGAGATTGCACCCAATTGGTCTCTTGTTCATGTCGTGCAAGCTTTCTTCATTGTTTTTTGTGCAAAAAGTAGAGTTCTTCTGATCTTGGGGACCTTCTGACGCTCACTACGCGTGCATAGAGCGTCCGATTTGTGCACCAATTATGCCTATATGTTACGGGATCTCCCTCTGAGGAGAAGGAAAGGTGAACATTGGACTGTATATTGGATACAAATGCAAAATCGTCATAAGTATTTAGTGCAAAGTGAGTTTTAGACGCTCCTAGCCCGCGAGGCCATGTGGTGGGGTTCTCTGTCGTATGCATGAGGTCCGCGGCTAGTGCCATAGCTAGTGCTAGCCCATTTTAGGTCCCATTAGTGGTGTGTCTGCTAGGAGCCACCAACAAGTGGTGGTTCTCAAATCTAGGATTTTTAGGGACCAAATAGTTGGTTTATGTCCTCTGATAAGGACCGTCAAGCCGAAATACAAAAAGCAAAATGTGTTGAGAGAGCTAGATGGTGGTTGGAGATTGTAAGATGCTATTCTCCTCAAAGAAGTATCCCGTTACGCATCAGTGGCAGCGGTTCTAGTAACCTAGGTGTTACATGTAGCTCTTCGAGTGCAAGTGGAAGTCTTGGTACTTCCCTATTTCCAGTTAATCAACCCACAACAAGTGGGGGTGTAGTGTTGCCTATACAAACTCCTGTTGTCAATCCGGTTGTAGCCATGGCACAACCTATCGCAATTCCAACAAGTACACCGAATTTACCGGCATTAGGAGCACCATTGCCCATTTTCCATGGGTTAGTAGAAGAAGATGGAGAACTCCACATTAAGGAGTTTCAAACGCTCATGTTCAACTATCGAATCCAAAACAAAGGACACCTAATGATGTTCTTCAACATGACATTAAAAGGAAGAGCGGCAGTGTGGTATCACGGTCTAGAAGCTGGAACCATAACTAGCAGTGCCCAATTCTTTACGGCTTTTCGTAGGGAGTTTGCCCTTGAGAAGGGTGGAAAATATTAGTTGCGTGTTTTGAACGTAACATGCCAAGAGCCAAATGAGAATGTCCAGACATATACCAAGAAACCAAAGCAAGTTCTTTCCAAACTTAACGCTTATATTCCCATTCCAACGGCTACGCAGCTACAATATTTCCTACATGGAGATTGGATTTTCATATCCAGGTGCAGCTGAGTAGTGTTGCTTTGGTTGATATTGACATTGCCATTACCCAAGCAGAAGGAGTAGAGTCGCGTTTGCAAGCGGCTTATGCAGCAATGATAAATTGGAATGATAATAATTTGGCCTTGACCAATGGGAGTCAAGGGGACCCCATGTTAAATATGAGTGGCAGAGGGAGTATTATGTCGAATATGCATATGTTACCAAATCCACACCCATTGGAAATGCCAAGCATTGGTACTTGGATATCATTGAATCCTTGAATATACATGACAAACTTCTTGGATACCATGGGCAAAAAACACTTGAATATATGTGCATAAACAAAAAAAATCTTGCACATAGGCAAATCATAAAACTGAGTTAAGTATAAATATCTTGAATGATTCCTAATCAAGTGATTAGGCCCATGGGACGACAGACTGATGATCACAGCTATGAGTTGAGTGCTTCTAATGTCCTTGGTGAAGTTAAGGATATGATGAAGCACTACACCAAAATGATCTCTGAATAGTATCGACAAATCGCTGTGGATGCCAATTTTCTTAAGAAGCAACAAAATTTGATAGGGAGGCGACGCCCTGAAGAGGGTGGCCCCTCAAGATTCAGCTGTAAGTGGTGTGGGGGCCAACATTTCCCCTGGAATTGCCCGAATGTCAAATGTGATATTTGCGAGAAGTCTGGCCACTCAGCTGCTACATGTTGGAGTAAGATCAGTTCTCTCCAACAAGGGAGTAAACAACCAGGTCGAGTTAACCATCACACACAAGGGAATAATCTCCAGCAAGATGATGGACCAATGAAAATACTGCAAAGAGGAAAGGCTGTTGTAGAGGAGTTACCTCATGGTAGTGGAGTCAGCCTTATTGTAACGTGTGCGCTTGTCCGCTTGCGGGACACATCTTAGCAGCCCATTGGGAGGAGGGTCTAGAAGGCTCCGCCTGGCACTCTTCGCAGGGAATGATAAAGGGTTTGCAATCTAGGTCTTCCCGAGTCTGCCCCAAGCGGAAGTGTCCAGCCGTTCCCACTTGGGATCGACTTGAGGTTGGGGTTCATTTCCTATCAACAAAGTCTCTAGGAAGGAGCTAGTGTCGAGCTCTAGTTGTACCACCTTTCGTAGGGACAACAGAGACGAAGCAGTTTCAAGTTGCACTTGGTTCATGGAGAATGGGAAACGAGAGGGATGCGAAGCTCAACCTCTCTGCCGTACGGCATAGCCCCATTCCTTTCCCTTAAAATAGAATAAACCGAAAATTATACATCTACTGACACTAGGTCTTCATTGTCTTATTATATCATCATTTGAGAAAAGTTCCCAGCTAACCAGAACCACCCTTACCTAAGTCACGTCCACCGCACTTTCCTCACTTTGCTTTAGTTATCTAATTACCTAACACATTACGTTTTGACATGCAAAATTAGCTTCCTTAATTGAATAATTTAATCACAGGTTCATTCACGTAACTTAGGCATTGACACAAAAACAATGTCAAGCTATTTCCTTTTTCTCAAGTATCTATTCTTTATTTATCATAATTCTAGATTACATCCAATATCATGCCCGAAGGCTATCCCAACAATCTACAGGATTACTGCTCCAAGTTTCACCCGTTGACTAGTACACGGGCCTCGAGATCCCATCTCGAGTCACGTTGACATCTTGTACGGGATCTAAAGGCAAGGGATTTACAGCCAGAGCCTCCCTTGGCACCCAAGCGTCCTCCCGCTCCAAGTAGCACCTACAAAGAGACCTCTCACGGTGAGTTAGGTCCATATACCCGGCGCGGCTAACAACCCCCTTGGATAGGGCCAGGCAGACAATCGGAGGTAACTGTTCTTGCCTCTTCCTCTAGGCTTTCAATTTGAAGCATTAAGTGTTTTCCCTTGAATTAGTTCCTTGAGCAAAGAGATCAATTAATGTACCTAAGTACAAGCACGAACATTTCGGAGGTTGTTTGTACGACTGGCCGCTAAGGTGTGACTCCTTTTTTTCCCCGGATGCTCCTAGCATCCGATCTTGGTCTTTTCGTGACTTTGCGAGGTCCCAATACTTTCAAACAAGATTCGCAAGCAAATGGTCTTGGTAAGTTGACTTATACTTTCCCTTTTACGTTGGGTTTTACCTTAGGGTATCTTAGTTCCTAATTCAAGTATTAGTTGGTTAGTCAAGGCAATAGACATGCCTTATTCGCAACCCAACCAAGGGTCTTTTAATCTCTAATTCCAACGAAGCTCAGTTAACACACATGGCAACACATGATTTTTCATTTAGACTTTCAAGATGCAATCTAGATGCATGCGGTCCTTCCAATTTTCTTAGTGCAGTTTTATACACGATTTCCCAATCAACCTTAACCATCGTGCACATTGTGTGTTTAGTATAGTTGTACCTCCTAAGCGACTTTTATGTCTCTTTATTCCTGGCAACGAATACTTATTTCTAATGCACCGGAACACATGTGACTTGCGTCTATGAAAGTCTAGGGTTTTGTCTAACGATGGAAGTGCATCTCATGAACAGAAATTAACCTTTCATGTGTTTCTTTTAACCATGATTGCGAAATGTAAATTCCAAATGACTATTCGTGCACTGAACTCGTTAAAAAGCTATCATTTTATGTGAGTAAACCCTATCATTTCATGTGAGTAAAAGCTATCATTCCATGTGAGGTAAGGCGATAGTCTTATCATTTTATGTGAATTTCAAACTCTTCCGTTCACGCATGCAACTTAGTTCTTAGAGTAAACAAAAAACCCTATGCACGACATCAATCCTTCCATGAGAAATAATTCCGAAACTAATTTTTAATGCTTAGAACATGGGCTTGATTCGTGTGTGCTGCATTGGTCACTGGCTTGGACGCCTACGCTTCCCGCGACTTTCTTCTTAGGAGCCATTCGCCTCGCGGAGATTGGGTAGTCCGGACCTTAACGGTTTCGGTTTGACACATTTGGTTGGGAAAGATTGCTGGATGGGGTTCGTTGCTGAGAGAGTGGTTTGGGTGACTTGTGGGCAGTTACTCTCTTTTTCTCTCTTCTTCTTCTTTTTCTCCTCTCCTCCTTCTTTATCTCTCTCTCTCTTCTTCTTCTTTTTTCTTACTCTCCTACTCTCTCTCCCTCTCCTTCTCTCCTTCTCCTTTTCTCTTATTCCTCTACTCTCTCTCTCTCCTTCTCTTCTTTTCCTTCTCTCTTATTTCTCTACTCTCTCTCTCTCTCTCCTTCTCTTCTTTTCCTTCTCTCTTATTTCTCTACTCTCTCTCTCTCTCTCTCTCTCTTTCTCTCCTTCTCTCTCTCCCACCTCTTTTCTCCTCCTTCCCTCTCTCTCTCTTCTTCTTCTCTTCTTCTACTACCTCACTCCTCTCTCCCTCTAACTCTTCTTCTTCTTCTTCTACCTCTCTCCTTCTCTTCTTCTTCTTCTACTTCTCTCCCCTTCTTCTCTTCTCTTTCTCACTCCTTTTTCTATCTCCTCACTCCTCTCCCACTACTTCCCTTTTCTCTACCACTCCTTCTTCTCTCCTTCTCCTTCTCTCTCCCTCTCCCTCCTCTTCTCTCTCTTCCTTCTTACTCTTCTCTCCTTCTCCTTCTCTCCCTCTCTTCCTCCTCTTCTCTCTCTCCCTCCTTCTTTCTTTTCTCCCACTATTTCCCTTTGTTCTACCACTCCTTCTTCTCTCCTTCTCCTTCTCTCTCCTTCTTCCTCCTCTTCTCTCTCTTCCTTCTTTCTCTTCTCTCCTTCTCCTTCTCTCCCTCTCTTCCTCCTCTTCTCTCTCTCTCTCCTTCTTTCTTTTCTCCCACACTCTCCTTTTTCTACCACTCCTTCTTCTTCAAACTAATCACGGAGCCCCCCACAGCTGGTGATTAGGGGGAGGGTGGTTATGGACATAGACCAATGCTTCTTACTACTCCTCACGGGGCCATGCAGCTGGTGATCAGGGGAAGGGAGGTTATGGTTGTTGTCTAGTGCCATTTCAGTAGCACGACGGTAGCTAAAGGGAGTGGGATTGTGGTCATGGCCTAGTGCTATTCAACAGCATGGACAGGGAGGGAAGATGCCTAGTCGGCAGCCCAGCAGCGCCGCTAGCGAGGAGGGGGGGGAACCCTTAACTGACAGGGGGGAAGGACTTCGCTTTGATGGCTTGGGGGGTGATATAGCAGTAGTCAGGGGTGTGACATGACAATGTAGCCTCCTGTCCTTCTCTGCTTGGGGAAGGGAGAAGCCTCCCCTTAAATAGGGGAGGGGAGGAGGTAGGTGGCATGGCCACCCCTCCACCTGGACGTTGCATGCCTCCCCCCCCATCATCCACCACTCCCACTCTCTCTCCCCCTCCCCCGACTGCTGTCGACCGGGAGAGAGGGGGGAGTAATTTGAACTAGGGATAATAAAAATTTTCCTTTTCTTTTAAAAATTTTTAGGGGAGGGTTCCTATGGCCTATTACACTTATTGAGGCTATACGTGTTGATGATGCTGAAACTTCTAATCTACGAGCCATAACAAGAGGTCAAAAGATTAAAGAGGGTGACAAAGGAATTCTAAAACCTGTCTAGGGAAGCCCTAAACAAGATGCTAGGGAAAAGCGAGTCCTGAATCCTGATAAAGAAGGTGGACCGTTAAGACCTGTTGGTAGTAAAGCCAATCCCGAGGAGGATAAAGGATTTCCAAGAAATAAGGTAAAGGCTAAAGAAGAGGCACCAAAGCCGATGGAAAGACCATAGGAGAGAATGGTTTGACGTGAGAAGAGAACTTTGGCTAATTACCACGACTTTGATCTAGCAAGTTCCCTTTGCGAAGTCAAACCAGACATGAACCTCCTGCAATTGATTTAACTTTCTCCAGGAGTACACAAGGAATTCAAGAAAATCCTGCGTATAGGGTATATAGTAGAACCTTTAGGCAATAGCTAGAGTGGGGAAAGATTGGTTCGATCATGTTGAAAAGCATTGCCCTAGGGTTCGAGCATATGTGGATGGAATATTAGTGGAGCATGCTATCATGGACACTAGATCCTCCATCAATATCATAAGTTCAGACTTGATGGAGAGGTTAGGTCTAGAGATCCAAAAAGACGGCTTCGCACTTCTTAGGATAGTTGATGATAGTCTAAGACAACTAGAAGGTTGCATTACTAAGGTCCGCATTACAACTGCGAGTGTGGAATGCTATCTAGACTTTAGGGTGATAAGGTTTGCAAGACCTCCTAACTATTGGGTTTTGCTAGGCAGGCCATGGATTCTACGGATAGACTTTCAAGTTGACATACCCGTTGGTCAAGTGATTCTAGGTCGAGGTGCCCATCGTGTAATAGTGGATACTTACCTTGAGTCTCCTCAAAGTGAGAGAGCTCCACTATCCTCCACTAAACTAAAAACAGTAGATGATTCATCTGGTAGTGAGACGTCTGATGGATCTAAGGAAGGGCCCACTACAGAGGATATTTATCAGATAACCTTGAATGAGCCAATAGAGCCTCATGATCAAATAAGAGACATGTACGTTATTGAGCTGGACCTTGGTATGCTAAATGATTCGCGGCCAATTAAAATAGGGTCCATGCTCAGTTCAGAAGAAAGAGAGGATTATGTGTCCTTAATTCGAGAGTTCCACGATATCTTTGCTTGGAGCTATGATGAACTTCGGGGTATTCCTCCCAGCTGTGCATACTATTCCTGTAAAGGAAGGTACCCACCCTGTACATCATAAAATAAGGCGTATGCCTTTTGAATTAAGGGACGGGTTGTATGAGGAACTACAGAAGTTTGCAGAACGTGGGTTTAATCTTCCCTATTCAGCATACTGAATGGTGATCACTAGTTGTTGGAGCCTTGGAGGAATGACTCTCCCAGGAACACGATCAAAGCAAAATCTATGCCGAGATTTCATCTCTCTTGCTCATGGAACATAAAGAAAAGAACACATATCTGCATCATCGTCCTCTTCATCCTCATCGCTTTCCATAATTATCCTTTTTGAAACACACGAGAGAGAGAGAGAGAACTTCTTGTTTGACACACAATGAGAGAGGGTGTGCATGAGAGAGAGAAGGGGTGTATATGGAAAGAAGCATACCCCTTCATCCCCCACATGCACCCCTTCGTATAAAATTTATTAATGAATAATATTTTATTTTACATTGGCCTTAGCCATTGTTTCCTTGGGGATCTCAAAACTTATAGGCTTGCTTTATGAATACACCATTTTTAAAACCGTAATAAGACTTCATTGATATGTGATATTATTAATGTAGATGCGATAGGGTGCTAGATTTTGAGCATATTTAGGCTTCATCATTCTCCCCGGACACAATTGCGAAGCCATCCTCGGCAAGCACGAAGAAAAAGAACCAGAACACCGTTGAACATGTCTTTAGCGTCGATGACGAAGCCGAGCCATAAGAGACCACCTAGGGACCACCACACCAAGGATGCTATCCCCTGCTTTGTCATGAGCTTGCACACTCAAAAAATCTCAAAGGGATGACCATCTTCTTCATGCTCATGAGGATTCTTCAATTGAACCATGTGTTGAGGATGTGTTGAATAGAAACACTAGTATCAATGGCCCTTCTTAAATATGTATATAACATAAAATATTGTGATTTGATTTTTCATAATGGAAAAGTTGTTACGCATGATGATCAAATAGTGCTATAGAACTTCTGATGGAACACGAAACTGCACATCCAAGATGTCGACAAAGAGAAAATAGACCCGTCGCAAATTGGCGGCCTTGTTGCGATGATTAGGGAGGGAGATGAACACTTCGAATAGGACGTCGATGGGGATGCCCGTCGAAGTGGCACTGCTAGATAGTAGTATAAGCCTCCGAACAGGACAGTTGCTGCGATGATTCTTGATCACATTAGAGGAAACCTGATGATGGCGAACTGATGCACCCAATTCTTTTCTGAATCGCCTTTTTGTAGTCAAATTGAATAGTACCCTGCCATTAATGTCTTGAATCTCTTCCCCATGAGCGATTGATTTCCCGGCCAATGCACCAAAAATGGAGCCATGTAGGAATGACTCTCCCAGGAACACGATCAAAGCAAAATCTATGCCGAGATTTCATCTCTCTTGCTCATGGAACATAAAGAAAAGAACACATATCTGCATCATCGTCCTCTTCATCCTCATTGCTTTCCATAATTATCCTTTTTGAAACACACGAGAGAGAGAGAGAACTTCTTGTTTGACACACAATGAGAGAGGGTGTGCATGAGAGAGAGAAGGGGTGTCTATGGAAAGAAGCACACCCCTTCATCCCCCACATGCACCCCTTCGTATAAAATTTATTAATGAATAATATTTTCTTTTACATTGGCCTTAGCCATTGTTTCCTTGGGGATCTCAAAACTTATAGGCTTGCTTTATGAATACACCATTTTTACAACCGTAATAAGACTTCATTGATATGTGATATTATTAATGTAGATGCGATAGGGTGCTAGATTTTGAGCATATTTAGGCTTCATCAGTTGTGATTAGGAAGAAGAAGAATAATCAAATCCTTCTTTGTGTAGACTTTAGAGAGTTGAATAAGCAGACTGTTACATATTACTATCTATTGCTATTTATTGACCAAAATATGGATCAACTAGCGGGTAGAGAAATCTATTCGTTTATGGGCTGCTTTGCAGGGTATAATCAAATGGCGATCGGTGAGCAAGACAAGCTAAAAACGACATTTATTACAGTCTTCGATACCTTTGCGTACCATGTGATGGCATTTGGGTTGTGTAATGCACCTGGTTCGTGGCAAAGAACAGCCGATAAGACCTTTGGTGACATCTCCTAGAGGAGCAAAAAGTATTCATTGACGATTTGGGGGGGCAGCCACTGTAGGGGATAGACATTTGATCATTTTGCGCAAGTGTTTTGAGCGTTGCATACAATTTTGCATAGCTCGTAACCCACGGAAGTGCATCTTCGGAGTCCCTTATGGGCTCTTGTTAGGCCATATGGTTAGTTTTGTAGGGATGATCTTGAAAAGATCAAGGTCATAGTCGCCATGAGTCCGCCACATACTCTAAAGGAAGTACATAGCTTTCTGTCATCAGTAGGGTATTATCGAAGGTTTATCAATGCCTTGGCAGAAAGAACGTTGCTGTTGACAAACCTATTATCCTTTAATTGTCAGTTTACATGGAGTGATGCTTGCAAAGTATCTTTTGAGGATGTGAAGTAGGAGCTTTTCAAAGCACCTGTTTTAAAAGCACCAAAAAGGGGTGAAATGTTCTATATATTTTTAGCAGCAACCATGTATAGTATCAACTCTTGTTTAGCTCAAATTTGGGAGGAAAAGTGGTACCATCCGATAGCTTTTGCTAGTCAGAAGTTGGGCATTCAAAAATTAACTATACCTTTATGGAGAAGTTGTGCCTTGCGATGGTATTTGCGACCAAAAAGTTTAGGCACTACATTCTTTATGAGAGGGTGGTTTTTTATACAAAGGCGGAAGGGCTTTGATTGTTGTTGAATAAGTTACAACTGCCTGATCGTTTTAGCAAAGTGGTTAAACACTTTGTAGGAATTTGATTATGAGATTAAGAGCAAGCCACCAAAGCTTCAGGGCATTGTAAAGTGTCTTGTGGATTTCGAAGAACCAAAAGAGGTCTTGGCTGAAGGAAGTGACATGGAGACTTTGTTCAAGATTGATACAGCATCTATTCTCTCCTGGTATGCTGCTATAACACACTATCTTTCTACGGGAGAGACTGGAGGTACTTTATCAAAATCGGAGATTTGAGGAAAATTAAACAGCAGGCATTAAAATTTTCCTTGATCGCAAGAACATTATATTGGTAGGGTGTTGATGTTATTTATCGCCGATGTGTGATGCCTGACGAGGTTTCCTTTATTTTGGAAGAGTGCCATGAATCCGCTTGTGGAGGGCACTTTGCTGGGTAGTTAATGGCACAGAAGGCTTTAGGAGCTGGATATTGGTGGCCGTCCATATTTCAAGATTCCTTTGAGTACATTAAGAGATGTGATACTTTTCAAAGGCATGACGTTAGAGAGAATAGGAAGCGTCCACTTACACCTATCATGGGTATCCTTCCATTTGAGAAGTGGGGCATTGACTTTGTGAGTCCTATTACCCTGTTGTTTACTACTCAGAAGAGATATATTATAGTAGCAACTGATTACTTTACAAAGTGGTCAGAAGCACGGGTGACGAGGCAGGACAATGCAAAAGAGACTGCTAGTTTCCTACTTGAGTAAATCATCTGCCGATTTGGTCTACCAAAGGAAATAATATCGGACCATGGAATGCATTTTTTAAATAAAGTGATTAAAAGTCTGACTGAAGATTGGAAAATCAAGCATAACAAGACGACCCCCTATAATCCGCAAGCAAATGGACAAGTTGAAAGTACCAATAGGCAGCTTGTGGGTATACTATCCACCAAGATAGTCTCTGAAAAGAAGCATGACTGGGATACAAAATTATATGTGGCAGTTTGGGCATATAATACGATGTTTAAACGAGCCACTAGCCATACCCCATTCAATTTAGTTTACGGGGAGGAGTGTGTATTGCCCTTAGAAATTGAGTCGTCGACCATTAGATTCGCAATCAATCATTCTTTGGGTGATGAAGATGCCCTATTTGAGCGGTTTACGACTATAGCCCACTTGGACGAGCTCAAGTTACAGAGTTTGTTGCACTAGGAGGTAGCTAAACGGCGGATGAAATGGTTGCATGATCTGAAAGCGAAGAAATATGCTTTTAAAAAGGGGCAGTTAGTTCTATATTACGATGTGCATAGGGAGCTATTTCCAGGAAAATTGGAACCTCGATGGGATGGCCCTTACAAGATAGTTCGGATAGGTAAAAATAAGTCCACAGTTCTATTAGAGCTGATCTACAAGGAGTGGAATTTAAGAATAAGGTTAATCTTAATAAGATCAAACCTTATTATTTCTAAGTATGCTAACACGGAAAAATGCATTACAGGTCCATGCTGGGGCTGATTTGAGACTTGTAGGAGAGCTTAAATTGGTTGATGGTGTGGTTAATTTCTTATTTGGAGCACCCATATCTTGAGCAAAGATATCATCAGGGAAGGCTTATCTGGTGGAGCAAGGGATATAAAGTGATTGAGCAAGAAGACGGTACCTTTGTGTGGAAAATTAAAGTTTTCTACCATCACTGCTTACAAATCTTGACAAACATCCATGTTGAGTTTAAGAAGAAGGTGCGATGGAGCTGTCAGTTTATCCTCTAAATATGTTGAACTTTGACTATCATAATTACGAATAGGGGAGTTCTTGATGGTGGCTGGTTGTGTAAACCCATTATGGACGTATACATTATACTTTGATAGAGCGTCCAGGGGCCCTAATAGAAAAGGAAGTGTTGGAGTAGTTATCCGAGATCCCCGACGTAGAGTTACAATGAAATTAGCTGGTTACCTCGGGGTAGGATTTACTAACAACATGGCCGAGTATAAAGCCCTGATTATGGGATTGAATATTGCTAAGAAAGGTGGTATTAGGCAGTTGTTAATAAAAGGGGATTCCTAAGCTGATTTTAAATCAACTCAATGGGACATATACAGTCCGGAATCCTCTCCTTCGTATGTATCATCAAACTGCTATAACCCTACTTGATGAATTTGAGAGCATATCTATTCAGCTGATGCCACGTTATTGGAATGAGTTTGCGGATTCCTTAGCTAATTTTGCTTATGAAGAGGACATCTTTTTCAACTGTGGTCCTAGTCCGGACGTCATTATTGATAATGAGACAGGACTTGATCGCGTGTGGGAAATGTTATCAGACCACACGTTATATGGCAGGTGATGGTTGATATGGGTAATGAAAAGAGTAGTCGAGACCCATCTACCACTATTAACTTGAACCCATAGGTTGATCCGACGACATGTTATGCATATGCCTCTTGCTATATATGCAAGAGGTATGGGCCATAATTTGATGCATTTAGTTTAGGACTGAGAGCCCTATTTTTCCCCTTGGAATGGAGCATATTTGCGTGTATCTGCCTTCTTCCAAGGAGGGATCTCTATGAGCTGTTTTGTTTGATTTCATTAGGCCAAGAGGTCCAGAAGCTTTAAGTAGTTAATGTCTGATTTATTTAGGCCAAGAGGGCCTTTGTTTTCAGGTTTTAATAATCTATTTCTTTAGGCCAAGAGGGCCAATTAGTTTGCAGTGCAATGCTTTATTTCATTAGGCCAAGAGGGCCACTTGTCTATTTAGTACGGGTGTAATTAATGGTTTCTAGTTTTAGTCCTATGCTAGACAGGTTCAAAGAAGCGCTTGGAAGGAGCCTTTGTCGCGCGGAAGCTTCTCGTGGCCCTATCCAGATGATATCTCTTCTTTACGAGTGCCCATTCTTTCATGTTATATGTATATGTGTACTTGAAGGGGGTTTTTTTTCTTGTTGGGGATCGGCAATCAAGACATGAAGTCCCAACTTTAGGCTAGGTATGTCTCGGGAAGGTCTGAGTATTCCTTGCCTCCTGCAAGGCATTGTCAGGCATTGAAATACCTGTTTTAGATGGGAGTTCTAGTGACCCCGTTCTACTGACCTGCTAGGCAGCCGTTCTAGGAGTTCATGTTAGTTGTGAGGCAATTAGAGAAGCCTACTAAACTAATAATGGAAAGGAACAAAACCCTAAAGATTTGAAAGACAATATATGAATATACGGAGGTGTGTAAAAAGGGGTTCTAACCCCTATAACAATAGAAAAGCAAGAAAAAATCTTGAGCAGTCGTTCATCGCCTTGCGAAGGCTTGGTAGGTTTCTAGGGATGAGTAAGACCTGGGGCCGATGCCTTGTCTTCCTTGGGGTGACATCTTGCCATAAAATAAGAAAATAAAAGAAGGTTGGAGTGAAAATAAAAGTGAGCATTAGAAAAGGATTAAATGTCGCCTTGCAAGGGGGACTTGGTAGGTTCTTGGGTACCGAGATAGGACCTGAGGCCAATGGCTTGCTCTCCTTGGGTCACTACACTTAGCTCCCTCCTTTTTAGACGCTTGAGTATGGAAAATGAGAGGTTAAAAGAGTAATGTGCTAAAAGAAACTATTTCTTGATCAGGCTATAGGAGTCCTCACCTAGTGGGAGCTCTTGGTTGAGTTGTCCTTAGTTAGGTAGGTAGTTCAGACCACCACTTAGGATGACCTCTTTCATAGTTCTTTATAGTTTGGTCGTGTTGCAGCAGTTGGTTAGTGACTAGCTTGGGTTTTCTATCAGATAATGCTGGGCCTACTCCTCGTGGATTTCATGCCTTGGTTTTGTCAGGGGGTAGGGTATGAGCTGTGATGTGTTCTGTTGTGTATTTTTTGTATTAGCTTGATGTTCCTTTTTGTTGTTTATGTGCAGATCTCTTCGTGGGATTTGACGAGTTGAGCCGCCCTATCCCATGGTCACCAATGATAGATATTTTTGATGTCGAGAAGTGCTTAAAAATAGCCAAAAATTACGAGTATCTAGGGAAAAATACACTTTATCGAAGGCAACGGTGGCAATCAGTACGATTTTAAGCGGTAATGCTCAAAAAGTGCTTAAAAGAGCCACTGGACAGTGGTCAGAGAATATTCGTAAATTTTTGGAATGTGAGACAAGACCTTGGGAGATGCCGAGCAGTGGAATACTTCAAGACGAATGCCTAGGATTTTTCAGACCAAGAATCGGATACCGGACGTGAAAGAGGGAGTGCCCAGAAGGCCAAAGGCCAAAATGGCAAGTGAGAATGGACTTTAGGAGAGCCCAAAGGGTGTGACCCTTTGGGACTCCCTTTGGGGAGCCCAAAATCAAAAACTGGGGGGGGGGTAGCATTTTTTTTGCCGCCTGAAGAAGAAGAGGGAACCATTCTTCTATTTGTGGAGGAGGGGGGCTATGGCACCTACAAGCAACCCCCCCAACTGATCTCATGGCTGTTCTACCCTTGATCTTCACTTTCCATTGCTCCAGACCATGCGCCAATTGGCTACCTGGTTGTGGAGATAAAAAATCAATCTTTCTCTCTCCTCCCTCTCTCTCCTGCATAGAGGCAATTCATGTGCAAGAAATCAAGAAGAAGAGGGGCTGAAGAATGCTTGTCGGCTGTGATCTGATTGCTTCAAGATAAAGAGGAGGCTGAGGAAAGAGGTTGAGCACTGAAGAATGGTTGTTGTTCGGTCAGTGGGCTGCCCGGAATAATTATTAAAAAACCTGCAACACACAAGACACGCAGTATGCTCCAATTTTATGAAGAAATTTGCTTGTTTTTGTTGTTTCATGGTCCAAATGTTGTTTATATGCGATGAATTTTTGTTTGAACCTTTTTTGCATCATGTTTGAGGTCTATAACTACAAAAATATAGAAACCATAATGATTTAGAGCCGTTATTAATTTGCTAAAATCCGCAAAATGTCATTTTTAATGGAAATTAGTGGTTTTTTTCGATTTTGAGTTAGGAAAAAGGAATGAAAATGGAATAAAATCAGAGAAAATGTTAATTTTTAGTCAAAATAACAAGCCAACACAAATAAATCAGAAAATACCTATTTTCCATGAATAATAAATAGAAAATTTAGTAAAAAATAGAGAAAATTAGAATTTTCACGCTAAAAAATATGGAAAAATAAGACTTATGTGCATGAACTTTTGGCAAGGTTAAAGCATGAGGTTAAGCCTCAATTTAGCCTCATCCTTTGTGTTATAGTACGTGTTTATTGGTTTTTACATACAAAAATGATACAAAACAACCATTTACACCTATGCAACGCAGCAACACCTAAACGGTGAGGGGAGAATGAGGGTTGTGTGACGATCTAATTGTTGAAAAGATATTCTGATTTCTCTCTTTGTGTATAGCATTTATGGATCGTTCCATAATTAAATATAGGTGATTAGTAGTACGGAAGTTCCATTGCTAGTCCCTAAAGCAACGCAGCGCGTAACACAAAGGGCTGTTTTCCGCACCTCACATGGCTGGTTTTTTAATCGTAAAATGGTTGTGCACAATTGTCATACACCTTGCATCAAGCATGCCACGTTGTATGGAGCCCCAAGAGGAACACCAAGGAGAAGGGAATTCTCTTGCAAGAAAATCTATCTTGTAACATCAACAAGCTTGTTTATCATGTTTCATATGATCACAATGAAGAAAAGAACACCAGGCACAACAAATCTTCATACAGCATCATGTAGATCTCCCACAGATTTGATAGAATCAACCATATTCTTCAATATCTTCACAAAATCCATCAATAGAACAAAGAAAGCAAAGGAATACACCATCTTTGAATGGAAATACATCACATAGTATTCATCTTCAATATCTTCATAGTCTTCTCTCTCGATCTCTCACATACAATCACTCTGTTTCAGTAGAATTGGCTATCTCTGACTCTCTCTCTCTCTCTCTCTCCATCAATAATACATCATATCCTCACTACAATCTCTCAAAAAATCACTCTCAATAATCCCTCTTAGGTCGTGGATACCCCTCCCAGGAGGCATGTCTGATATGAAGAGTCACCAGAGCCACTACAGTGTCCTTTCATAGCTCACTACTGTCACTTCACTCTAGTCTTTACTTGAGTCTTCAACAGCTACTTCTTTCAGCTCTTTTGCACTTGTATTCACATCTTTCCAAGGCTACAAAACTTTCCCAAGATACACTCTCATCCATCAGAACACATATAGAAGCATACAGAACAGTCACAGAACAGTACCAGAACAACTACAGTACAGAACAGAACAGAACAGAAACAGAGGCTCTACAGAAGACCTACAAAAGGTTACAGAAGGTCATCAAAACCTCATAACTCATACTCAAACCATTCCAAACTCTCACAAACCATTCACTAAGCTTTCATAAGATCTCAATCTTCATCAATCAATACTCCATCCCTCCTTACAGAAGACAATTAGAACAAAACAGAACAAAATAGAAGCTATACAAAATGTATACAGAATCAATCAGAACCTATCAGAACATCACAGAACCACTAATAAACATCACGAACTTCCAAACACAATCAATGTCATCCAAAACACTCTCAAACCACTTCCAAACCAATCAATCATCTCATAAAATCAACCATTCAGCTCTCAAAAACAACAAAAATCAGCCAAAAAACAAGTCATTTCAACACTCAACATATCCCCACACTTAATAAGGAAGCATCCTCGCGACCCAGGAAAAAGGTAATACAAGTGCATTTAAAATCGTAACTTCGATCTTTCAATATCTCTTGAAAAACAATCCATCCACCACGACCCCAACTTATAACCTGTATCTGATATAAAAATACAACGAAAGGAAAACCCTTTATACATTAACACTTATCAAACTAGAAAATCACAACAAACTTGTAAAGGATATAAGAATTTTCTTCTTCTTCATCAGCATCAGCTTCAACTCTCCAACCACGACCTCATCACCACAATTCTTCAAAATGTAGCTTGCAAAAAATCCAATCCAATATGTTCTTTTTACATAAAGTAACTCACAACACAAACACTACACACAACACAACCATCTGAATGACTCCTCCAAAAAGAGAGATTTTCATTAAAAAGCATCCACCATACATTGGAAAGGTATCAATGAAGATGATCCCTCTTAAAAGATTGATGATTTTGGAAACGATCCATAGACAAGGATTCATCTACAAAGGTTTTGGGAGGATTTTGAAAAAACTGAAGACAGCACATCCTTTCCAATAGGACCAGGTATCTGCTAGGCAAACAAAGGGCATGAAAATACAATATATCCAGCTGCTGGGAATCAATGCTCACATTGACATTCATGCACAAATTTGGAATAGGCTTGGAATCATTATGAGAGTGCCTATGCATATGCGCCAAATACCAAGCAAAGTGAGTAGTTAATCGCACTGAAGGATCTGCAGATTGTGAATGCTGCTAAGAAAAATGAATATAGTTCTGATAAGCTTGACTGGCAGTTGTCCATTCTCCTGGAATTACTGACCAATTGATCTGAGGTCCTGTAAGGGAATCATTCGAGCTCCATCCCCTTCTTCTGGGAATCTGATTATCAAACCCGTCATAGTCACTAACCAACTGAGGTGGTTGAGATATAGAAGTGTTAGGAGAGGGTAGTGGAATAAGGAAAAGTGGATGAAGTGAAGGATAGGAAAAATCATAAAAGGAAGAATGATTTAAAAAAGGAGTGGCAGAAATTGGTAGGGAATCACTAAGGAAGGGTGTTAATGATAAATAGGAAAGGTGGAAGAGACATGAATGGATGGAGAAGGACAGGGTGGAGAAAGGGAAAATACTCTATCCTCAATAAAGGAACAGTATGTAAAAATGGGAATTTGAGGGAAAGATGAAGGTTGGAAAAGAAGGGGTAAAATAGTGGTGGAATTAGTTTGACAAAGGGAAAGATATAGATCATATCAGTGAGCCATTTGTTGGTAATATAGGAGGGTAGGAACAGAAGGTCCTAAGAGAGATCGTCTATGATAGGCATCAAAGAATGTAGAATCAAACGGATTATGTTTTGAAAGATAGGCTAAGAGATCCATCCTCAGTTGATTAATACTCTGGGCATAGGTAGGGGCTGTGTTTTGTCTTTGATTCAGGACCACAGAATCAATCATGGTATGCCAGGAATTATTATGACAATTAGCCACTTTGGAGGAGTAACCCTGAAACATGTCAGCTATGTGCAACTCCAAATGGTTGACATATAAAACAGCTTGTAGAACCACATCCCCCACATATCATGCCATATCCACCTCATCTAGAATTAACAAGTCTCCTCGTAGATACATGTATGACATCAACATGGTATCTGTCGTGACAGAATCTTCAAACACCATCCTGACTACCTCTGTCAGCAACTCAGCAGACCAAGCCCCACTCCATCCATCCTTTGGAAGAGGTAAATCCATCGTGGAAAGCTTCATGTAGAAAACCAACTTCTGTAAGTGGTAGTGGACAAAGAAAGAATGGTCTGGTGAAACATATTCCTGAAACTGCTCAAAGGTAGACCATAACAAGTCCATTCTGGACTGCAATCTTTCCACTTTATCTTGGAATAGAGGACACAAGGTAGCCTGTCTCTGAAGAGTAGCCAAGTCCTTCTGTGAGAGAGAAGGAATCAAGGGAACATTAGGGCTTGGAGGAACAGACCGTGACTTTGCCAGTTGATCTTGCAACTGCTTAATTTGGGAAGCTTGGGATGCCACTGTGTCATTAGCAGTCTGTAAGGCTGAAAGTTTGTCATCTAAGAGAGTTTGGAACTCCTGCGCTTCTCTAGAAATCCTCTCCTTCTCCTCTGAAAGGCTAGTAACCTCTAATTGAGCCTCTAGTAACTGGATCTTCAAAGAAGAGATCTCATCTCGTTGGGTGGCAACCAGTTGGGTTTGTTGTTCCATCTACTTAAACAAATCTGCTAGGGTATCCTTAGCAGAAGCTAACTCGGATGTTGCCTTATGCAACTGGTCCTTAGACTGCATAAGCTCTTCATAAAAGGAAGCTACAACTGTTGAACACAGGCTGTCACTGACAATTCAATGGAACTCTGAATATCTTTACAGAGAAAAGGAATTGCATCTCCCGAGACTAGACTGTTCAGTGAGGGAACTGATATATCCAATGAACCTTCTCGATGTGCTCTGAACAGGTTATTACAAGTGAGATACCCAGGGAGATCACTGCCAGAGGTAGCAGGAATGGGCACTGAAGGAAGTACGGAAGGAGCTTTATCCGCTACCCGCTTCAAGCGTTTGCGCTGGATGACCAGGGGAGGTGGGGAATCATCATCCTCTATGTCAATAGGTTCTGATTCATCTGAAGGTGGAGAAGGAGGTACTGGATCTGATGGAGGAGGTGGAGGCACACTCGTCTATAAACCTGAATAGGTCAAGAAGGCAGACAAATATGATCCATATGTGACATTGGTAACATTACCCCTGGTGACTTTGACGAAATGTTGATCCATTTTAGTGAGGAGGTAAGTGCTCCAATCAATAGCGAATCCTTTCAACACCATCCTAGAAGCTGTGAAAAGCTCTTTGGACAAGTACTAGGATGGCGTTTTGGCAGGCATAAACCTATCCTGGAGAAACTGACAGACCATCTTCCATACGGGATCAGTGATCATGGAAAAGGAAACTCCTGAAGAGTTGATCACCTTCTTAACATCCAGCATTTCCCTTGTTTGCTTTTGTAACAGCTTCAGAATCTCTTCATTAGAGAAAAGCTGACGAGTGGTAACAAAAGGTTCACCTTTGGAGGGAAGAGACAGAGCCTTCCCTAAGCCTCGAGGTGTCAAAGTCATAGAAATTCCCTGGACTAGTCTTGTCTTCTTGCTGTAGGAGGCCAGAAACTCATCACATAACGACGGATACTCGGGAAGCAATGGAAAGGAAGTAGCCACAGAAGCAGCGAGTCCCGCCTTCGTGAGAGGCTCAAAAGTGAGTAGGGAAGAGTAATCCCTACTGACTAGTGGGACGTACTAGATAGGAGGAGCGTGAGAAGGCGCCATTCAGATGGTTACACACACACCACAAACACAAACAATCATGGAGAATGCCTGCAAAGCAATAGATAAAAAACCAAGGATAAGAGAACAACCAAAACAATAAAACGTGACTCGACCAACTAACCCCAAGCAAACCATAGCCTAAAAAAAATTTGACATGACCTTGAGACATATGCGACCGAAAGCTTCATGCTATGCATCAGACAAACACCCAAATCCCCGTATCAGGCAATAAAAGAAAAAAAAAGTACACACCATACCCTTAACCGTAACAAAGACAGTAAACCAAAACATCACCACATCCGACACATATCAAGACTACATCTTGGATAAACCAGTATTGGACCATGGAAATAACTCCAATGACTGCGCATACCCATCCCACAAAACGAGTTCATTAAAAAGGGGAATTAAGTACAGTGAGGGGGAATTAATTTAATGAAGGGTTCATTTCAATAAATTATTAAAAATGGGTGAATTTTTATTAAGTGATAAACCTTAGCAAGAAAACAGCGGTTTCTTCTTATAAATTTAATTACCAATTATTAGGTGAAAACGGTGCTTTAATTCGAATCCCGGACTTCGATACCCAGACTGGGTCTCTAAATGCAAGTTTATTGATTACAAATTAAGGTGATGTGGAGCGTTTTTTTGCCAACGCATGCTCCCGTTGATGGCTGGTTCATTTTAATTAAAAATTAAAGTGCATCTGTAGCGCACTTAGCGCGTGCTAAGTGAACGGCGGGTTTATTTTTAATTAAAAAATATGGTGTATTTAGCGCGAATGCGCGTGCCATGGTGGTGTTTAGGTCTCATTTTTTTGTAGTATTTGTTTGTTTGTTTGTTTGGTTTTTTTTCTTGTTTGTTTTTTTTTATTTTTATATTAATCGTGGGTTTTGGGGTAGCTGAAAAAAAATAACAAATAAAAGGGAAAATACCTGGTAGTGGATGTATGGAAATGCAAAGAATGTGCTCTCCTCAATCCAAAAATATCTGGATTTTTTTCTAGACGTTTAGTTGGGGTGTTGGGTGAATTTTTTTAAATTATTTTTTAAAAAATTTCAAGGAATTTAGGTGTGAAAGGAAAGATTATGACAGCTAAGAAAAATATGCCAAAGATAAATAAAAATATTAAAGAAAGTGTTAGGAATTTTTCAGAAATTAATTTGGAATTTTTCATCAAGAAGGGGACACTATCATCCTGAAGGAAGTGCCATCAATTCAAGCCATCCAAGCAAGAGGATTTGAAGAAACAATTGAAGTTGGAGAGAGCAAGAAGAGAGAATTAAAGCCCATGCCTATTCCATAGCCATTACCATGTCTTCTCCTTCTACCTCCATTTTTAAGCCTTTCTCTTCTCTTCTCTCTTAGTCATCAACATAAAACCATGGAAGCTAAGCTCGTAAGTTTGGACTTAATCAAGATTAAGTCTTAAAAGAGTTACAAGTGGCTTTTCCATGGCAACAATGCAATTGACCAATTGATCTCTTGGGAGAGGAAAAATGATGAGCTCACCATTGGGAACGATTGGATAGACTCCCCTTTGCTGGACTACAAAGGACACGGCTCCCAAAGACGCAATTACGAATCTCGTACTTTACGTAAGTGCCTTAACTTGTTTAACATTAAAAAATAATAATTTTACATAAATATTTCTTTAGTTTGGAATTTTTACAAAATGTCTTTGAAACTCAATTTCAACTCTAGATAGTTTTTAGAATTTATGTAGGTCTTATTTTTATTTTAAAAATAAAAAACTGTTAAAGATGCTTTAAAATGACTTAAAAATGACACAAATAAATTTTTATAAAATGACTGATTGAATTTTTATAAGTTTTGATATTTTTCCTATAAAGGTTACAACTCAAAATATTTACTAAATTTTTATTAAAAATTTTAAAGATGGTTTATATATATTTAAAAATTCAAAAATAGTTATTTTTAAAGCAAAATAGCAGTTTACATTTAAATTAAAAATGTTCGCTATCAATAAAAATATGAATCTTTACATGAAAAGCTGAAAAGACAATTCTTGATTGCTGATGAATTTTTGTAAGCTTTAAGATGAAAAGAAACATCAGTTTAATTATATTTTACTGTAAGAACATTTACATGAACCTTGTGTTTTTATTTTAAGTAAATAAAACGATACGTGGTGCACTATTCAATAACACAGGGATGGGTGAAAAATGAGAGATGCAATAGTATTTTATGATGTTTGCTGATGATAAGAAAATGATAACCTTAAATTTAATTTACACATATCAGAAACGTAATAAAATAATTATTTGATGGCATGAGGGAAAGCCTCAGCATCCATATTTAAGATCTACATTTTGTTTATATTAAAAAGAAGTCATCTGATGATTGTGATTAAGAGTGGAGGGCCACTAGGACTAACTGATAAATTAAACGGAAATATGGGGATTTAAAATGAATTATGTATGTGTTTATCGCTAGAGTAGAGAGAGAGAGTACCTATTTTTATCCTGATTGATATTTAGTGAAGAGAAAGAAGGAAATGACGTACTCGCAAAACGAATTAAGTATTTAAATACTAAAAAGCAACGACGAAATTGCAGTATGAAGTGGAGAAACGTTTATCAAGGGATTAAAGTTTATGGGTTTTTAGAACGTTAGATGCTTTAATTTGAATGTTTGCTGTTATTTAATAAATAAAATGAATTAATTCTAATCAGTTGGAGAAGAGAAATATAAAAGGAAATTTAAATGGAGGTATTCAAATAGATCCAAGGGATCTACACCATGAAAAAAACTTCTTAAAGTCAAACATCAAAGCTTCCTGGATAAACCGCCATTAGTATGGCAGGAGAAATTTATAAGGAGCCGCTCCTGAAATATGGAGGGAAACTGTAGTTATCCTAGGTTAGTGTTTTAGTGCCCAATATAAAGACCTAGCTGAAAAAGGTTGAAAAGAAACGAAGTGTGAGATTAAGTATGTTTACTGACTTTAACCCACAAAAGAATCTTCCTTTAAGTGCACCCTCACAAAAGATTTTCCAATGAAGAGCTCCACCAGGTTGATGTATTTGTGTGTTTTTGGTATAAAAGGAAAGGAGAGTGGTTTTATTTATAAAAGGAAAATAACTATTCTAATAGCTATGCCTAGTATGATGCTTGTGTGAGGGAGTAAGGCTCTTAGTTGAGAAGAGCATATGAACAAGCTCAAAAGAGATTTGGGGAAGAAGGGATGGAGGTAGGTACGCAGAAGGAGCAGCGGGAGAGGGAGAGAGGGAGGGGAGGCAGTTGGGATGGGGAGGGGTCGGGGGAGGGGGGGAGATAGAGAAGGACATGGGGGGGCGGGGGGGGGGGGGTGGAAAGGGTTATGGGCGGGGTCCATAGGGGGGGTGCCCAGGGGTTGGGAATGGGCGGGGTGCCTAGGGGGTGGGAAGGGGGGTAGGGTAGGGTAGGAAGATGGGCAGGGGCCCAAAGGGGGAAAATGGGTGGGGGGTCCCATAAAGAAGAGGCGTACCCCCCCGTCCCGCGCGTGTGCGCAGGGCGGGGGTAAAAAAATTTGCCGTGACGGGAGTGAAAGGGCGCCCGGATATGGGGATGAGGCACGCGGATGCGACTGAGGCGCGTTAAAACGTGTAAAATAAAAAAAGGGCGCGTTCACGCGCAGGACGGAGCGCGTAAAAACTCATAAAGATAAAGAAAAATTAATAACTCTCAACCCGGACGTCAAAATGAAAGGGCGTAAAAACAAAAAGTGGGCAGGACGGCAACGTTCACGCGCGGGACGGAGCGCGTAAAAACTCATAAAAATAAAGAAAAATTAATAACTCCCAACCCGGACGTCAAAACGAAAGGGCGTAAAAACAAAAAGTGGGCAGGACGGCAGGGGGAAGACAGGGAAAATGTGCAACGGGAGTTCCGGGAGAAAGACAGGGCGTTCACGTGCAAAAAACACAAAAAACGGATCAAAAAACGTAATTAAAATTTAATATCGGAAGATCCGTGTATCGGAACGAGGTGCAAGAAAAAGGAAAAATATGCAAAAAGATATGGCCGACAATCCTATCACATCAAAACATAGTTCCGACTGAGATAAGACGCGTTCACGTGGGAAAAACCCAAAAATGGGATTGAAAATTAATATTGGCCGAACCGTGCGCCGGAATGACATGTAGTAAGAAGGAAAAATCTCCGTAGGAAGGAGTGGCACAGGGTTGTCACATTAAACCACAGTTCCGATGGAAGGAGGAGGGGTTCACATGCAAAAAACACCAAAAATACGCCCAAAAACTCATTTAAAAATTAATAAGTAAAAATCTAGAAGGTGAAAAAGGGTGGAGGAAAAAGGAAAAAGGTGGGGGAAGGCACAAGGTTTCGATGCAAACAGGGCAGGTTCACATGGAAAAATGTCAAAAAGATGCACGAAAAAGTCTTAAAAAGCCCGGAAAATTAATATTGGACAAACCGTGCATCGGAATGACTCAGAGTAAAAAGAAAAAATATCAGGGGAAAAATGATTGTTAGGGCTATGATGTCAAATCATGGTTCCGAAGCAAGAAAAGCGCGTTCATATGGAAAACCAGCTAATTTACGTAAAATGCTTCAAAAATTAATAACTCAAAAAACGTGTACCGAAACAAGGAGATAGCTGGTTGAAGGAATCGCAGGAAATTCGATTTCGAGGGATATTGCACTCAACTCACAATCACTCAAATGAAATGAAAGAACAGTCACTCGTCCCATGACTAATATCACTCGAGGAATAAGGATTGAAACCCATATCTCGTACCCGATTTAGGAATCGACAAGGGGGAATGGTGCAGAAGGAGTATGCCAGGGTGCACAGTTGATGGTGCATTAGTGCGTCCAACCCGTCTGGCATAAGTGCAAGGAGGAAGGCAAGGGAGCCTTACAGTGTAGTGTACAGAACAGGGTGACGTGTCCTGTGTTGACGGCAAAGACCCATCCCGTGCGTGTATAGGGAAACGGGAACGTACCTGACTCCAAGTGTCGTAACATCCCTCAATCACACCTCTCGGTAATTGATTGAAGAAACTCCAGTCACACTCAGCCCACCCTCTGTCTCACTCTCTGTTGATAGATACAGGGGGCAACCCTGTCCTGAAACCCGTTGATGTAATCCTCACAGTCACTTGTGCAAAGGTTGTATGCCTTGTGCGCATTTGATGGTGCAACTATGCATCCCGCCTGGTGCTGGCATACGGTGTGAGAAGGAAGGCCAGGGAGCCTTATGGTGCAGTGCACAGAAACAAATTGTGCTTTGTGCATTGAGAGGCCCATCCCGTGCGTGCAACACTTCATTCACACTTCTCACCTCTCATTTGATTTGAAGGGAAAAGACTGGTCACTCGCCCCACCCTCTGTCTCACTCTCTGTTGATAGATACAGGGGGCAACCATACTCACTTCCCCATCCGATTAGGATGAAAGCTCATATCACTCGATTGTTTGTCGATGAAGATCGCGTCGTCAGTTGTTGAAGAGGCATACCCAAGGAAGTAGCCATCAAATCGAACGTTGAGTTGGATAGAACATGGCGTCTGCTAGAGGACAGGTAGATGCTTTGCAGAGAGACCCAGGACACAGCGTACCACGGAAGGCAGCTTCGGAATTGGATCTTGGAAATTTCAAGTGATGAATCCACTTTCTGGACTGTTGGGTGTTGCCACCTTTTCCACAGCCAGCTTCCCGCCCAAGGGTGTTTACCACATTTTCTTGGAACGAGGCCTGCTATGACAAGGAATTTCTTCCTTTTCTCTCATAACAATTTTGTTTTTTTTTCTCTCTCTTTTTTTTTCTTGTTTTTCCCTATTCCCGAGGGTGTTTCCACCTTTTCTCGAAGAATAGGTTGGCATGACAGGGACCTAAGTCCTTTTCTCCCATGACCGATATGTATTTTTACATTTTTTTTCTCTCTTTTTTTTTCGAATTAAACAAGGGAATGGTAGAAAGACCATTTGTCAGAACCCACCTCGCCACTGTCGCTGGTGGAAAATAGAGGATAAGAGATCAAGGTTGGAAGGTGGGATTGAGGGGACATAGGGTTGCATCCACCTCATCAGGAATGGCTGAAGAACGACTATCAGAATTAGCATCATAAGAAGTATAGTGCCGCGCCAACGAGGGAAAGGATCAGATGACCATGATTGTCAAGATCCCCAAGGAGGGAAGTACTTCTTTAGGCGATATCCATTGATCAGGAAGGGATCATCAGAGGCATCAACGGTCTGCACTTGGACAGAGCCATTAGGGTTGATGGCAAGTACCTTATATGGGCCCATCCACCGTTGTTGGAGCTTGCCAGGAAACTTGCCAAATCGTGAATCATAGGCTAGGACCAAATCACCTTCTTTGAACTCTTTGTGCTTGATGAAGCTGTCATGGTAAGCCTTGCGTCGAGCTTGCGTGGCTTCCATGCACTGTAAAGCCATCCTGTGAATTTCGTCCAAACATTCCAGGTGCAGGAGACGATGTTGCAGTGAATCATCGTTCCCCAAACGCTCTTTGATAGCCACTCTCAAAGAGGGTAATTCCAATTCAACAGGGAAAACAGCTTCTGTACCATACACCAGCTGGAAGGGTGTCTGTCATGTTGCTGCTTTATGGGAGGTTCTTTACGCCCAGAGGGCCTCTGTAAGTCAATCATCCCAATCACGACGATGTGCGGCAATTGTTCTTGTTAGAATCGAGCAGAGGATGCGATTGGTGACTTCGACTTGGCCGTTGGCTCTGGGGTAATAAGGAGTGAACTTTCGATGGTTGGCGGATCTTATATAGCTCTGTCAACTCTTCCATGACTTTGTTAAGGAAATGAGTGCCTCTGTCACTTACCAGCTCTAAGGGACTGCCAAAACGGGTGATGATATTCTCGTACATGAACAGGGCCACGTTGTTACCATCGTCCCGCTTTAGGGCTTTAGCTTCACACCACTTTGTGACATAATCCGTACATACGAGGATGTATCGGTTCTGTTTCCTTTTGGTAGGAGGATCGATCGGGCCTACGAAGTCGATGCCCCACTTCTCAAACGGCTTCAGTGGAAGGATAGGTTGCAGTGGCATGGCACTTGTCTTCGTGGGTTTCCCCATTCTTTGACAAGCATCATATCTTTTACAGTAATCATAGGCATCTTTATGAATGGTAGGCCACCAGTATCCTGCTAGCAGAGCCTTCCTGGCTGTGGCTTCTCCTGCAAAGTGGCCTCCACATGGCTCGTCATGGCAAGCCTTCAGAACAATCCCAATCTCATCTCCTGCAACACATCTTCAGAGCACTTCATCTTTGTCTTTCTTGTACAGTGCACCGCCTAACAGGGTGTAGGGGGCTGATTCTAGAATAAGCTTCTTCCTCTCTCGAGTAGAAATGCCAAGAGGATACTATTGAGTTGCCAACAGATTGGCAATGTCTGCATACCAGGGAGTTACAGTTTCTACTAGGAATAGGGAAGCATCAGGGAGGTCTGGATCATCCTGCTCCTCGTCTGCAGTTTGTGGGATATGCGACAGATGATCAGCCAGAATATGGGAACGACCAGGCTTAGTAATTACCTCAAAGTCGAACTCCTGGAATAGAAGGAGCCATCTCATCATTCGTCCTTTCACATTCGCTTTGTTCATCAGGAAGGACAGGGCCTCATGATCCACATAAAATTTAAAGTGGGTGGATAGGAGATAGTGGCGGAACTTCTCTAGGGCAAACACCATTGCCAAGTACTCCAGCTCAGTCACTGTATAGTTCCGTTCCCTATCAGTGACCTTCTGGCTTGCATAATAGATCGGTTGATCCAGCTTCGAGGAACCCTTCTGGTAGAGAACTGCGCCTAAGCCTTCAATAGATGCATCAGTATGTACATGGAACTCCTTCGTCCAATCAGGAGGTTGTAGAATGGGTGCCTCAATCAGACACTACTTCATAGTGTGGAAGGCTTTGTCACATTCTTCCGTCCAAGTAAACTCTGCATCTTTCCTTAGAAGCTTGTGCAAGGAGGTTGCCTTTGTTGCAAAATGAGCTATGAACCTTCTGTAGTAACCCACATGGCCTAGGAATCCCCTCAACTGTTTGAGGTTGGTGGGTGTGGTCAGGGCTGCAATCTTTTCGATCTTTGCAGGATCTGTTGATATCCCTTGTGCAGAGACAATGTGGCCCAACAGGACTCCAGAAGAGACCCCAAAGATGCATTTGTCGAGGTTGAGGTAAATCCCATACTCCCGGCATCGATCAAAGCATTGCTCCAAATGTCCCCAGTGTTCACTGATCAAACTATAGACACAGAAGTCATCCAAATATACCTCAATAAAGTCATGCAGATGATTTTGGAATGCGGCCATCATGACTTGCTGGAAAGTAGTAGGGGCATTGCAAAGCCCAAACGGCATCATTCGGTAAGCGTAGGTTCCCCATTCTGTGGTGAAGGTTGTTTTGGACTGGTCTTCTTCTGCGATTTGGACTTGGTTATATCCACTAAATCCATCCAAAAGGGAATAAAGCTCATGCCCTGCCACTGTGTCCAATGGTTGGTCTGTGAAAGGAATCGAAAAGTGATCCTTCTTCGTCTTGGAATTGAGCTTTCGAAAATCCACACATATATGAAGCTTGCCATTCTTCTTGGGTACAACCACGATGGGTGAAACCCATTCACTATTTGCCACTGGATAGATGAACTCGGCTTCCAGAAGCTTCATCAGCTCTACTTTCACCAATGTGGAATAATTCGGGTTCATTCGCCTCTGTCGTTGCCGTACTGGTTTGGCATCGGGCTCCAAGTCAATATGATGCTGACATATTGTGGGATCAATCCCCTTTAGGTCTTTGTAGGACCACGCAAACACGTCCAAATGCTCTTTCAACAAGTTGTACAAGGTTGACAACTCCTCTTCTGGGAGACTGCTACCCACCTTCAAGTGGCGTTCAGTGCCATCTGCATCCACAAAAGTTAACTGCCTTTCACCTTCTACTTCACGGATGAAGGTCCCACGGACTGCTTCTGGATACAGATCCGACTCCTTCAAGGGAGTGATGTCCTCTTCTGATGTCCCACTAGACCCAACTTCTTCTTTTGGTGGAGACTTAGGGTGCTCCTTGAGATGTTGAAATGGGATTAGGACCATTTCGGGTTTGGTTTCAAAATTAATTACCTCTTGGCTTGAGGACTCATCTTCTGATGACGCGTCCAGGAACGTCACATAACAGGAATCCTCTGATTCCTATTGGGTTTGTGGGACTGGTGCTTGTTGGCACGGTGCATCATCATTATCTTTTCTTAGCAAAGATGGGTGAGGACGGCATGAGCCACTCCTGAAAGACGGCTTGTTCTTTGTAACCGATGTCTTATAAAGATTTTGCATATGAGAAGATCCATTTACCAGACCAAATGGTACCATCGTCATTCAGTCCCATAGCATGAGCTCGTCTGCTTCTGATGCTTCTGGAACTTCTTCTTCAAATGTATCCTCTGTAGGTGGGATAGATTCTTCTGACTCACTTTCATAACCTTCTTCGTCCATATCATATTCATCCTCTTCTATCTCTGTCTGTGTCTCTGCTTTTGCTTCTGTCTCTATCTCTGCTTCTGCTTCTGCTTCTGTCTCTGTAGGAGCTCTGTAAGAGAAGAACAGGTTCTCTATTTCATCTTCTGCCTCTGTGTCTGTCTCTGCTATGGCCATGTAACAGGGAGAGCAGTACATCCATGCTTCTATCTCACTATCAGAAGTGATTTCGAAAATCGTTCCTGGTTCAGGCAGGAAGTATTCACCCATTGATAATGGCTTTGCATCTTTTGGGAGTTGGCTTACAATATCCACTGTTAAGGAATGTGCCACTGTTTTCTTGGGAAGGATCTGTTTGACAGCATCTTCGTCTGCTGATGTTCCATCTGTAGCCTCATTAGGAGAGTTAGAAGATAATTCCAAGGAGGTGGATCCATGTCCTTTTTGAGAATCATATAACTTCAACACCACTTTATTGGGTTCTCTACCCAAGGTCAAGGTTCCTTTGAACCAATCCGTCCTTGCTCGGGCTTCAAAAAGCCATGGTCTGCCTAGTAATAGGGGGTAGGATGTACCATAAGAGTTTGGCTTCACCACCAGATAGGTTAGCCAATAATCTTTCCCAGCCACTGTAGTCTTCACATATGGGAGAATGCCCAAAGGCTTGATTCTACTCTGATCCGCCAGTCTGATGAGCCATTGGGTTGGTTGTACACCTTGCAGGCCTAGATCCTTCATTGTCACATCCATCATAATGTTCACTAATGAACCACCATCAATCTGTGCATTTGCAATGAAGCAGCCTTCTATCCACACGCCAGTCTCTGGGGTACCCGGATCTAGGAAGGCGTTAGCCACATCCACTTCTTTTACAGACGCTGAAGCTTTATTGGACTTTGTTGCTGTTGAGGGAGCAATCCTTAAGCCACGTCTTCTTGTCAGTATACTTTTGAACCTTTTTCGACAACTGGGAGACAACATCAATAATTGTCAGAATGTAAGGTTTGGTTTAAAGGTATCTAGATCTCTGACCAGATCGTATTCCTTAATAGGATCCACTGGCTTCTCTAACCGGTTAGGGAATGGGGCAACCCCCATTTTCATTTTCCCTCTTTCTTCCAACAGAGGAATTATGGGAACTTCTTTTGCCACTTGCGGCACCTCCGCCTCCTCTGTCTGAGCTCTGGTCCTAACTTTGGAACTGTCTCTGTAACTGTCTGTGGCACTGTAATGCTCTGTACAGCACTGTCAGGCTCGGTTCTGTTCTGTTCTTCTGGTGGAAGGTCGAATGTCACTGTTCTGGCAGGAGGATTGTTTTCTTTCTGGATAGATGGTTCCTTCTTCTTTGCACGCGTGATGGCAGCAACTTCCAATTCCACTAAATTGGAGGTAGGCTCTTGGGCCTTGGCCGGACTATCAGTAGCACTGTTTTTCACTGGGGCTGGGCTTGGACTGTCTTTTGTAGTGTGGCCTTCTCCTTTGCATCGATTGCATAAGGGCTTGTAATCCACTGACCTTCTAGGATTTGGACAATTTGGTGAGATGTGTCCCTTTTCTCCGCATCTGTAACACTCCACTTCTGATCTCTGACCACCGCCAGACTGTCTTCCTCTGTAACTTTGAGAGGGAAATCTTCTGGGTCTAAAATTAGGACCAAACTCTCTAGGCTTGGGTCCAATATCCTGTGTTGTCATTTTGGATTCCAGCAAGTTGAATCTTGTGTCTTCTTCCTTCCTTCTCCTATCATGCATCTCTTTCAGAGAGCAAATGTCCTCTGTATGGTTCTTCCGCAAACAGTAGGAATAGAAGGCTCCAGGAATGGTTGGTTTTTGTGTACATTCAGTGGCTAAATGGCCTGCTTGATGACACTTACCACACCAAGTATTTGACTGCATCACATCTCTTCCTGCTCCTGCAACGTTGGATATGATAGTGGTATTAACTTTCAGCGTCTGGAGCTGCTCTGTAATCACATCCATCAACTCCTTTTTGATGTTTGCAACTGAGTTGGATAAGTAATCCTTCAAGCTTTCTCCTCCAGAGGTACTGGCAGGAGGGTTTTGAGGAGTCTCTGTAATCACTGCATAAACAGGTTGGGCTGGTGTAGAGGGATCTCTGTTCTGATTCTGATTCAGAGCTCCTGTTTGAACTGTTGGCTGTTGGCTCAAGTTAGTAAGGTTCCACTGTTGCTGCTGATTTGGCATTGAGGAAATTGGTTGGGACCATTGTTGTTGTGGTTGAACCATCATTTGAGGCATTGATTGTGGCCACTGTGGATTTGGTGCACTGTACTGTGATACTGGGGGCATCTGTTGGTAAGGGTAGGGGACAGTCCTTGGGACTACATTTGGTGGGTACATCATTCCTGGCATCAGGGGAGGTAGGACTCCTCTTCCTGGATTCATTGCTAATCTAGCTTCCACTTCATCGTATAGTCTTGCACCTTCTGTTGGAGCTTGCAGTGTGGCTGGTCTTTGCAGCTCCACAAACTTACGGACTTCTGGTTGTAATCCTCTAAGAAACACCCCCTTTTGAATGCCATCATCTAGATTATGGTTAGTCCATCTCTTCAGGATGGATTCCATTCGTGAGACGTATGCTTCTACTCTTTCTCCAGAGGACTGACTTAAATTCATAAATTCCTCTCGCATTCGCTCTTCAAAACCTTCACGCCTGAATTTAGTGAGGAAGGCCAACTTCAGGTCCATGTGCCAAAAGTTCCTGCTGCTTGTCTCTCATACCACTGAAACGCTGCACCCTTGAAAGTGGCGGGGAATATTGCTAACCAATGCTCAGGGGTTCTGGCATTGTTAGCCACACATGCTACCATAAACTCTGCTACATGAAGATCGGGGTCTTCATTGTACTCTCCTTTAAAAACTGGCAATGGAACTACATTCGTTGGCCTGTCATCAATATTTCTAGGATGGATCTGGCTTGGAAGTGGACCTCCAGCAGGAGGAGGAAGGGCTTGATGTGCCATTGGGAATTCTGTAAAGAGTTCTGCAAGGGCGTTAAAGACGGGTTCTGCTGCGAGCTTGTTCTCGGCTCTGATTTTTGCTTTCTCTCTTCTCATGTACCTCTGGACTCGTTCTAACGCTTGCCTCTTTATTGCGTCATTTATCAGGGGGTTGGCTCCACTATGTTGTTAGTGCTCCACAGAGGGTTAACAGAAGGCTTCAGTCTCTGGAGGACTGTCTTGCCAACATTTCTTCTACTTCTTCCTTTTCAACGTCTCTGAATTCTGCTTTCATGCCACTGCACAGAGGAAGGTATTCGATTCTGAAGGTGTCAAAATGCATTCGTCTAAGCATTGTGGTGGTGCCATCATCATAGTAATGTTAGCTTCTGATGGTTTCAACAGTGTATGTTGTAAAGAACACTCTGTCTACCAACTTCTAGTGGGTTGCTAATTGAACAAACAGAAGATTATCAGTGCACCAAGCATCCCATGTATCTTGCTATTGAGCATCCACGAACAAATTCCAACTCTTTTCCTTCTTGTCTTTGTGAACCTCTACAGACCAAGAATCCTGAAGCTTCTTCACAATCTCCCACTTGATGATGTCTGGAAACTTCTCAATGAATGCTAAATCTTCCATGTATGGTCATTCTCTCTGTTTCTGCTCTTCAGTTTGTTCCCAAACAGTTTTCCACCAAGATGCAAGTTTCTGTTGCTTCAACAGGAAGAGGAAATTGTCCACTACATAGAGCATGCATCATGATGGTGATGTGTTTCCGCCATTGTGGGATGAAATTCTTGTGGAAAGTGGCTTTAATTATGAGAAATTTCAACTCTTCAGTGGAAGAAGAAACTTTACAAACATCCATTGAATTCTTCTCTTCTTGGCAATGCCATTTCCTTCATTTTCAGCCTCTTCTGGTGCTTGTTGATGGCAAGTTTCCCCGGCTGCGCACCAAAAACATGGAGCCCCAAGAGGAACACCAAGGAGAAGGGAATTCGCTTGCAAGAAAATCTATCTTGTAACATCAACAAGCTTGTTTATCATGTTTCATATGATCACAATGAAGAAAAGAACACCAGTCACAACAAATCTTCATACAGCATCATGTAGATCTCCCATAGATTTGATAGAATCAACCATATTCTTCAATATCTTCACAAAATCCATCAATAGAACAAAGAAAGCAAAGGAATACACCATCTTTGAATGGAAATACATCACATAGTATTCATCTTCAATATCTTTATAGTCTTCTCTCTCGATCTCTCACATACAATCACTCTGTTTCAGTAGAATTGGCTATCTTTGACTCTCTCTCTCTCTCTCCATCAATAATACATCATATCCTCACTACAGTCTCTCAAAAAATCACTCTCAATAATCCCTCTTAGATCGTGGATACCGCTCCCAAGAGGTATGTCTAATATGAAGAGTCACCAGAGCCACTACAGTGTCCTTTCATAGCTCACTACTGTCACTTCACTCTAGTCTTCACTTGAGTCTTCAACAACTACTTCTTTCACTTCTTTCAGCTCTTTTGTACTTGTATTCACCTCTTTCCAAGGCTACAAAACTTTTCCAAGCTACACTCTCATCCATCAGAACACATACAGAAGCATACAGAACAATCACAGAACAGTACCAGAACAGCTACAGTACAGAACAGAACAGAACAGAAACAGAGGCTCTACAGAAGACCTACAGAAGGTTACAGAAGGTCATCAAAACCTCATAACTCATACTCAAACCATTCCAAACTCTCACAAACCATTCAATAAGCTTTCACAAGATCTCAATCTTCATCAATCAATACTCCATCCCTCCTTACAGAAGATAATCAGAACAAAACAGAACAAAACAGAAGCTATACAGAAGGTATACAGAATCAATCAGAACCTATCAGAACATCATAGAACCACTAATAAACATCACGAACTTCCAAAACACAATCAATATCATCCAAAACACTCTCAAACCACTTCCAAACCAATCAATCATCTCATAAAATCAACCATTCAGCTCTCAAAAACAACAAAAATCAGCCAAAAAACAAGTCATTTCAACACTCAACATTGTATCTCCTGGAATGCATTGTAATTGATTGATAAACTTTGACCAATGCTAAGAGGACATGAAACCCAAGCTGTAGGGTTAGAGGGGTGCTTCCGTTGGGGAAAGTTTTGTGAGGCAAATCAAAATCTCCTGGAACATTGAATTATGAAAGAGTGAAGTTTGTGCGAATGTTATATGTGTTAGCGACGCATTGAGGGGCCAATCCTCAAGGTGTAGGAGAGTCGTAGTGGAGCCGCGGCAATCAACCAAGAGGTGCTTCCCTATGTGTATATTATGAGGCATTATGCCTATATGTTATGGGATCTCCCGCTGGGGAGAAGGGAAGGTGAACGTTGGACTATATATTGGATACAAATGCAAAATCGTCATAAGTATTTAGTGCAAAGTGAGTTTTAGACATTTCTGGCCTGCGAGGCCATGTGGTGGGGTTGTTTGTTGTATGCATGAGGTTTGGCTAGTGTCATAGCTAGTGCCGGCCCATTTTAGGTCCCATCAACATATTTCAATGGATTTTATAACTGGTTTGCCTAACACACATGCCAATCATGATATGATTTGGACTATAGTAGATCAATTTAACAAACACGCATATTTTCTACCATGCAAGAAAACATTAACTGCATCTCAAGCTGCACAATTGTTTTTCAAGACTCTTTTCACTAACCGTGGTTTGCTAAAAGTTATTATTTTTTATCATGATTCTAGATTCTGTAACAATTTTTGGACTACTTTGTTTTTTAATTTAGGTACTAAGATTGATTTCTCATCTGCATTTCATCTTGAAACCAATGGAAAAACAGAAGCTACTAATAGTACAATTCTAGATCTCTTGCGTGCGTACACAATTTCAAAACCACAAACATGGGATACACACTTGCATCTACTTCAATTTGCATACAATAATACACCACACACAGCTACACAAAAAGCACCTTTTGAAATCATTTATGGACATAGATTGCCTACAGGTGCCTTCAACTATTAAATCATTGTCGAACAAAGTTAAAGCTACTGATGATATTTCCAATACACATGCTACTATTTTCGTTGAAGTTGAAGACATGATTGCAAAAGCCTAGCAATCATACACAAAACAAGCTAATAAGAAAAGAAAAGCCATGAGTTTCAATGTTGATGATTATGTTTGGTTACGAATTGAAAAGAGAAATTTGCAAAGTGTTGAGAAACACCCTGTTGTTAAATTACCACCTAGATTTTATGGACATTTCAAAATAATTCACAAGATCAATGAAAATGCATTTAAATTAAAACCACAAAAATACTAAAAAATCCATAATACTTTTCATATCAGTTTGTTACGACCTTTTAGAGGCCAATTACCTGTCCACCCTATCTATGAAAACCCTCCTTTGTTAGAAGAAGAAACTGAAATCCTTGAACTTGAAAATATTCCAGACATTGACTTTATGACCACTAGAACTGATTCCAGATATTCTAGATATTTGGTTAAGTTTAAAAATAATCATGTTGAAGAAGCCCAATGGATGCACGCCTGTGACCTAAGTGCTTATCCCTCACTGCTCGCTCCACATTGAGCTAATAGCAATTGAGGACAATTGCTATCCCACCTCGGGGGTATGATGCTATGAGGCATATTCCATGGTGGATTTTGTGAGGTTTTTCGGTGGATTCCGTAATACTAGAGGCATATTCCATGGTGGATTTCGTCAGTTTTTTGGTGGATTCCGTAAAACTATATGTATTTGCTGGGGCTTGTACACAAGGTGGATTCTTTGAGCGAGAAGTTGATGGGGACGCTTGTCCTCTTCGAGCATCAGATTAATTTAATGTGCACATGAGCGATTCCACATTTGGTGATTCTGTAAAATACATATTTAAATTAATGAGCGTTTATGAGTTTAGAGTGCACTCGTATTAAATTAAAGTTAGGATAGAGTTCCAACCTATTTAATTATTTTGTAGCTCAAGATTGCTAGGTATTTACTTTTGTGGGTTTTATCTTATTATTTTCTAACAATTGTGAATGCTTCAGTTGATGTGTAGAGTAGGCAACAGTGGTGTTGGGAAGCACCGGGCGATGGTGTGTATTTAGATTATCTAGAAGAAATTATCATTTTTGATAGACACATGCCTTATCACTAAAGGTGTGGCGTCAATATTTATTTAGGCACACTTATTTATTAAAGCACTTGATAAACATTTATTATTTTGTATGCGCATAGTTGCTTGGTTTAAATATTTTATTATTTGACATTGTATTTGGGCACAACCTAACTTTTGGGACGCCCAAACGTTTTACTCTTTATTTGGGCAAAAGCAAACACAAAAGCCAAAAGCATGTCAATTGTAAATTGGGCTATTTTTGAGCTTGGAGATTAATAAATTTATAAATACATGCCTTGTGAAGCACTCACACAAAGACATGGGGGGAGATTGTACCCAATTTTTCTTTTTATCTCATGTTGTGCAAATCTTTCTTCTTGCTTTATGAGCTTTTGTAGAGTTCTTTATTCTTGGGGACCTTCGAGAGTTCACTATGCGCACATACAACATCTGATTTATGCACAAAAAATACACATAAGTAGGGAAAGTAAATGATAGGGAAAATGAAACATTTCCTAGTTAGAGAAACTAGGGAATCACATAGGAAATTTCCTACATAGGAAAATTTTCCTATGTAAGCATTTCTCTAGGGAATCACATAGGAAATTTCCTACAAAGAGAAATTTACTATGTAGGAATTTTCCTACATATGGAATTTTCCCTAAGAGAACATGTTCCATTTTTCCTATCATTTACTTTTCCCTGCTTATGTGTATTCTTAACTATGGAAGGAATTGATAGAGAATTCCCTTTTCTTTTTCTATGTAGGGAATGATTAAAAGTTCCTTATGTAAGGGCCGTCGGCATTGGCAATAAGAGCTAGAGCAATCTATCTATAGCTGTTATAGGGAATGCCATGGAACAAGAGAGCAATCTATCTATAGTTGTTATAATATACCTACTATAATACTCTTAACACCTCTAAACCTAAATTTTTTTACTAATAAGACAAATTTGAAGCTTCATTCATCGAAAGAAATAATAGTTTTTCACCACTCAAAGCATGAGAAGCATAACAATACTAAAAAAATATAAACCTAATGAACAACAAAAAGCTCGACGATTTTGCAATGTTGCAATCACACTAAAGCTTCAAACATTAGCATACATAGAAAGGTTCACCACTAGTAACATGAGACACCTACTTGTAACAAATAACTTTTAAAATTGTAGGCCTGCAAGTAAATACTAAATGATGTATTGATTTGAGTGAGTTGAGAGAAATAGCATAAGAATTTGATTATTATTACTAACAAGCAGGACCAATATCACCATCTAAAGCATGATATAACATACATAAGAGGATTCATCTCTAGCAACATGAGACACCTACTTGTAGCCAAACTTTCAATTTTGTAGATAGTAAGCAAGTACTAAATGATGTATTTATTCCGATGAGATCATAGAAAGAACATAACAAATTGATTATTAGTACTGACTAAGAGGACCAATATCACCATCTAAAGCACGATATACATAGCTATGATGGATAGAATCTGAGATGAACTAGATGCTCATGCCTTGAGATGAATATGGAGCATACCAATCATGATAAACATGCAACCTCCAACTAATCTATAATTATTGAAATCTAGGAAAAATTTAGAACCTTAGACACAATGATATTCATGGTACATCTTCTCCATGACATAATCAAATATCTAATTGTAACCTTCAACTCTTAAGTAACATAGGCCCCACAAGTCTACATACACTTTGGCTTGTATCTATTCTTATCTACTCATGTAGGAATTTGTTTTCCCAGACTTCTAAACTACTTCTAACTACTACATCCAATTTTAAATTCAATATTAATATCCCTCCGCTTCCAAACTCTTAGGGATGAAAAGTGTTGGGGCAAGGAAAGAGCACACAGAATGTATAACAACACATAATAACAATATATGACAAATGCTTGATGAGAGAAGTGTGTATAGAGAAATAGGAATGACATGAGCCCTTGGTCTTCTCATCTCAAGGATTGGGGGAATTGAGCTTTTGAAACATCTCTAAGAATGTGTTGTACCCAAGACAGATCCTAAACACAACAAGAGTAGTCCATCTATGTTTCAAGAATGATGCCACAAGATTGGGTGGTTGTCTAGACAAAAAAATGCAGCTATGATGGCTGGTTGATAGCATGGCAGACTTTCAATTTATTCAAGCTTTTTTTAAAAACTAAAACTTTCAAATTTCCACCACAATTATAATGAACAATTATACAATTAAAGTGACAAGACAATCTAGAAGCATTATATTCTAACAAAAGGCATTACTTGAACTACAAATTCAAGCATGGGACTTGCAATTCCATTGGCATATTGTGTTGTTGAAGAAAGGGTCTCCTGCCAATACACATGCTTGCAATTGTGAAAAAAGAAGATAATCACATATACACACTACTACACTAGACAAAACATGTTTGATTACCATAGTGCTCTAGTCTCACAACTAAGAAAATACAAGTTGTTCCTCTCTTTGTTCTCTTGGATCAAAGTAGAAGACTATATAGCACTTGCCATTGTAAAACTTTCCATACTTGCTTGAAGGTGGAGCCTCTTTTGATTTTGACTTTATATGCCAGACTTGAGCAATGCTCCATTAGTCTGATTGTTGATCCCTTGTAGTCATGCCGTGCCATAAAAAATATTAGCGATAGATATACACACAAAAGGTCTTGCTACGACATAGAGAAGAGCCTACTATGACATTGGATGTCATGCCATGGAGCCCCATTCACACATTTCCTTTGTGCATACTCTCAAATAGAAAGCCAATCCACTACCTAAAGACATTCAACAAGTTGCCACAAATACCACACATGGATAATGCTCATGCATTTCGTCAACCAGATAACAATTTTACAACCACCACTAGACAATAATATTTGGAAGCCCATACAATAGACGACACCTTACCATGCCATACATTGTTCCTTTAGACTTAGGACTTGCTCATCCTCCATGTAGCCCTCTTCTTGCTGCCTGTAGCAAAAGTTACAAATCCTCAAAGTTTTGAGCTTTAGTTCAAGCAAACACTAGTCATATGCATTTAGATCTTTGGTTGGTTGCCCATCTTTGGTATGTCTTCATCCCTGAGTGGAAATTAGAAGGTTCTTATCCACGTTCTCTAAATAGAATAGTTAATAAAGGGCATTAATAAAGGCTAGTTGTGTTATGCCCTTTGCAATTTTATGCCCTTATCTATAGCTGCAATATTCCACAACCTTTCAAGGCACAAAAGAGGTCTAGGGACAAACTAAGTAGCATGCGAACACAACACGATTAGCATTTTGACTAGTTAATTTGCAAAAGGCAAGGTCAAGAAAGATTAGTTCCAGGCACAAAACTATTTTCAAGCACATCTCTTTTACATTGATGGCACAAACTCCTACATCAAGTCTTCTATTCAACTTCTAGTCCTCTTCAATCCTCAAAGCTCTTCTCTCCATAATTTCTTAGTCATCATCAATGCTAATCCCTTTCGACTTGTAATTGTATGTTTGCAAGTGCTATCATCACTAATTTGTTTATAAGCATGTCTTATTTTTGAACAATTTGTAGCCCTAAGAGTTACAACACATACTGTACAATCATGGGCATCACATCTACTTGAGGTATTTTCTAGTGCTTGAGGCTACTCTGGTGTCATGTAGTGCTTATGAGCTACTGATCACATCCAAATGGCTCCTCCCCTACATTATTTTGCAGTTATGAAGGTTGCAATTGCCGTATTTCCATTCCTAGGTGGTGTTGCTTATTGCCCTCACTTACAGTTTAAATCTCGGGGGGTTCACTATATATATATTCTCTATATAACGTGCGTTCATGGCCTATTTATAAATATCCTAACTTGTGAATTTTTCTTGAATAAAACACAACCCTTTTCTATTCAATGTGTAAGTAACCCCTTTATATGACACCCTTCTGTATGTAAAAAATGTATAAAAATGGTGTTTTAAAAACCCCTTATTTTGAACTCACGTTATATATACATATTCATGAGTGACACCCCCCCCTCCCCGAGGTTTAAATTGAAGGCACGTCTTTGTGTGGCTACCACAACTGTGTAATTACATGAAGGCGTGGCTAGGGATGCTCTTGATTGGGCTCTTTTGAGCCTTCACTCCACTTGTATTTTACTTCCTTGCTACTAGGATACTATTGTTTAAAATTCTTCCTACTAGTTGAGTTTGAACTTGTGCTTGTGGACCTAGTCTGGCTGCTCTAGGTTGATAGCTCGCTCTTCATGCTAAAGCACCCGTGTGTTCTGTTGTTGCTCCCTGTTCATGGATGTTGTTTCCAATCATCACTTACCATTGAACTTGCGTTGAAGGTCTAAGAGGATATACCTACATTCTCAATCCTTCCAAAGCATGCTCTATATAGTTACTCAATGCTAACTTAAGGCATATGTTAGCAAATAAATAGAGCTACATTATTGGTAAATTACAAGCTTGATGCTATACATGTGTCTTTAGACCTTTCAATGTGCAGTCTATAGGGATGCTCCATGCTTAGTTAGAGCGACAAATAACTCAATTGAAGAGCACTAAAGATGTCAACTTTTAGCTCTTCCTCTCACTTTCAAGCTCTTCTAACTCTATTTCTTTTTTAATAAAGGCAATGAATTGGAACTGATATTTTCAGGCTCCTCTCTTAGCATTTTCATATAGTATCGAATATGACATTCAAAAATGTACTTTCTATGAATCTTTTCATTCATGGAGGATATTCCATTATCAAATTAGCATATTCCATTATCCTAGAGGTCATCTAGTGCCTTTGCAATAAGGTAGCATTGGCTGATAGTGTTCAAACATCTTGTAATTGTTCTAGTCACAATAATGCCTCTCACTAAGAATCCATTCATTTCTTCCTTCCAATACTTGAAACCATACAAGGAAAATATTTCAAATCATTATACCAAACATAATGCAAGAACATTTGAGATATTTAGAACTACCATAAACATAAACTAAAAGAAACTTCATAATATAAGCATATAACTCACTTTGGATTGCACCTCATAATAGATTGATGATAGACCTCCTTCTCGTCAAGGTTGTTTATAGAATGCCCATAATGTCAAGTTGATCCTCTGCGTAGATGATCTTTGAGTAGTCGCTTCCATCAATTCTGTGGCATCACATGATAGTCATTCTAGACACCTAAATAGCCATCTTCTTTCATATAATAAAGTAGTTAGTGTCCCAAAAAATAGCAACATGATAAAAGGTCATCATGAAATTGATCTTTTAGTTGCACTAAGGGTCAAGCTTTCATGGATAGCTCCTCAACATTGAACCAACAATAGGATTCTTCTAGAAAAAAATTACAAGCTTTCTCTTCTTCTTTAAACTATTTTAATACTCCCTCCATGACCAAAGCATATGTGCTAGTACCTCTAAGGAGATAGATAGATTCTGGCATTCCCTCTCTAAGAAGAAATTGAGGTCTAATTCCTTTAAAGTTGAATTTTCTAATGTTTTATGTAACCATCCTTGGAATCTAGCAAGTTAGTTGTCCACTTTTGTTCCTACTGCAATAAATCTTTGATGGATGAAATAGATAGCTTGCATGCCTAACCTAAAAAGATCTCCATGAAGGATATACCAGCCCTCTTCTATACATGTGAAACCCTTCTTGCTCTTCTTATACAATTGCTCCTTGTTTTAGTGCTATTGTTGTCTTTTTTTTAGCAAACCTATTCTGTAAGCATGAGATTTGATTACTACTTCTTTATCCTTCCTTCTCCCAAATCACTGATCTCTGAAGCTTACTTTTAATGATAAAATGTAGCTTTTCTCTAGCTTTTTTGGAGGGTAACCTTGGTATTAGCCTATGGAGTGCATGCTATAGAAGACTCCCACTATCAATAACATTAAAAAAAGAATGGGAGGGACTCTTTTGATTCCACGATGACCTAAAAAAATACTTCTCCCCTTCATTCCTTCATGGTCTGAGGCTCCATGATCTTCTCCACTCCTGTTAGCTCTCTTAGCATCACCAAAATCTCCCCTCTTTCTTTTTATTGCAGTCCCAAGGAGTTTTCATTGTAGCAAGCATTTTTTTAAAATTCACCTTTAAAAGAAGAGGATCAATAACATCCCTCTTCCATTTAGATGCTGCTAATTCCCTTGACCTCATGCTTGACACATGAACCTATTATTGACTTTCTCCTACAACTACCTATGAGAATGAGATCTCTTGAAAGAGTTAAAACACACTCAAATGATTCATAAAGCTCACCAAAGGATTTTGCCCATGAGACAAGTCAGTATCAAAGAGAGCATCATGTCTACTAATCGTTTGAAAGCATTCACAGCATGACTGTGAGCAAAGAATTCCAAAAAAGCATAACCTCATTTTGACACTGCATTTGTTCTTAGCGTATTTTGACCTCTTCGACAATCTAAAACATTGCCTTCACATCGTCTTTTGTATCCACTTTTTCACAAACACCTCAAGTCTCCTCCTCGTCTGCCTTTCTCCATCTGGCCTCTACTCAGGTAAGATATCTTCCTCCTCTCCCTCTCCCTCGTCCTCCTCCTCAACATCATCTTCTTCATCTCAATCATCCTCTTCCTCTACATCCTAGCCAATCCTCTTTTGTTTGTGATCTCCACGTCCTCCCCTCACTGTGCAATTCAAAGCTCCAATTTTGACCATTTAATCTAGCATCTTCTACCTAAATCTTGCTCAAATTTTCCTCCTCTCTCTTTCCTATTTTTGGCTTTTTTTGAATTGGCATCACTCCTCCATAGCCCCTATTCACATACCAATAATCCATATATATGCAAGCAAGCTCATACATACCAAAAACACACATATATACACATATGTATGTATGTATATATGTATCAGGCACACACGGTTCACTTAGGAAAAGATGAATGAATTCGAACAAGTGCATAAAAAAAGGTGCAATTAGTGCATCTTCCCCTTGGCATGGAAGTAATTTGTGAAGTAGGGGTATATGAAGCCCCAATGCATGTGCTCAGAAACAATGTGCAGTTAAGTGCTTGTGACCCTTTAATCCTAGTGAATTGCATGAGTTAATTGTCAATAAAACTTTACCTTATCCTCTTATTGCTTAGCCTTGTGCATCGAGCTTCCTTCAAGTCTATACACATGACCAAATCTTGGCATACAAGATTGTATGCATTATGGAAATTCAAAACCAAAACAAGGTTTAAGCTCCTTACCTACTCAAGACGTAGTTTTTTTCAATGATCAAAACTCAAATGCCACTATCACAAAAATAAAAAATTCCAAAATCCTAGCCATCCTATGTAAACTTAGATTTTTTTTAGGTTTAGCAGAAACACATAACAACACCTTCTCGGTGCACATGGAGATTGCTTTGAGTGAGTAAGGTTGTTTCGGTATGAAAAAGTTACATATCCAATATTCTATGAATTAGTCTTATTTCACCTACCCAACAAGAAAGAGTTTCCAAAACATGCATACATGTGTTCTAGACAAAGGAATTTTACCATTACTCTTAGCCCCCTCAAGTGTGCGTGTATACAAACATAGTTAGAATTCCCAATACTCCTTGTGCACCCTCCAACAAGACCAATCAAGATGTGGTGTCCAATTTAAAAATCATTTCTTGTTTATGTGTGTGTAGAGATACATATAATAGAGAAAGAGAGAGACTCCATATAGAGATGCAAACATGTCCAAATATATTTTTGAGTAACTTGATTTGTGATGGATTCTCTTGCGGGGATGCTCCTACAAAGTAATGAGGGCTTTATATAGCATGGATGTGGGATAGGTTAGAAGTCAATCAATCAATTAGGGTAGCCAAGTGGTGCAAATTATAAGCCTAAATCTAGTGCGAAGCATCAGAAGAATCTAGCCTCATAGTGTCTAGTGTCTTTTATGCTAGTGCTACATTAAAATTGGGCATAGTGATGTTAATGAGACATGATCTTGAGTGTTCTTTCTTTGCATGAATCATTAAGGGCAAGGGTAGGTTAATGATGAATCATTAAGGGCAAGGGTAGGTTAATGATGATACAATGTAAAACCAATGCTAATCCTAAAAAGTTATCAATATATAAGCTCTTAGACATTGAAAGAAAGGGTTATATTAAGTATGGAAATATTTGTGCAATTACCCCACAACAACACCTCCCCCCTTGCTTTTAAGGTTGGAAGGGGAAATTAATGGAAATCTACCCCTAATATATATGATTGTGCACTTTTTGAAAAAAAAACCCTCCCCTACACTTTTGTGATTCCATAAGTTATCCATGATGACTTTGTGGGGCATTTTGGATATTACTTACCTCATGATTCATCATATCTCACATTTATTGAGGTTCATCATACCCTTCTGTCACAAAAATCTAGTCTAATTTTTATGATTTAACTATACCCTTCTATTTTAAAAAATCATATGAAATATAGAAACCCCTTATATGAATAAATTTTCACCTTTTAGAATATTTCCGTCTATGAATGTAAATATGTAAGATTATATATTTTTATATTTCCCTTTTTTGAGCTCACATGATACACATTTTTATAAATAGTGATCTCCTCATGGAGCCACCTCATTTCCATAATCCCCTTGTTTATTTTGTTCGATCGCCTATGGCATAATGATGCATAGTAGAATTGTCATACAATTGTCAAGAGGTTTAAAAATTGCTGAAGGTTCAGATAAGAAATATATGCCTTAGCTATCTATATCAGTTAAAAGCAAAAAAACGATCTTTGAATATATTGGACACAAATTGAAAGAAACTATACTGACAAAATTTCCCACTTCTCATGTCCTTTCTTCCTAGAAAATTAAAGCAGATTTGAGAGCACATAGTCTACCTTCAATAACCACTGATACCTTTCAGGGCTCCATTAGCACATGAAACTTGATGGGATCCATTTTTGGCTCCTAAGCTTTAATATTGAAGCAACTGAGGCACACTTCAGAAACCACATAGGCATAAGTCATCCAAAAGCTCACATTCCGTAACTAGAATCAAGGTTTGTTCTTGTTTCGGGCCTATTTCACACGCATCCATTTTCTCTCTTTGTGATGTATTTTGATTGGTGTAATTCAATTTCTCGCTGGTATCTTGATAACTATATTTCGTGAGATGTATTCTCATCACCATATATTGGATTGTACTTTTGATAATTGTAAGTTGGACAAGATTTAGCCCCCACAAGCCAACAAGTGTGATTTATGAATAGACTTGGAATGGTGCTTTGTTAGTTAAACATACTAGGTTATGGATGTAAAGATCCAAAGCTGACTTGTGGACCTCATCACCTTGAGAAATGTTGTTGGCTTAAGAAGGTTTCATAAATGTCCAAACAAACAAACACCTTAGAATGCATAAACCAAAAGAAATGAAAGGAAGTTCAAACATGATTTGGATACCCTTTCTTTCAAATTTTTCTGGATGCTTGCATGCATTTGATTGGTGGCAATGGCTAGCCCCTCCTTTTTGTGTACTATAGAAAACTATACACTCACCTCTTGCTTGTCAAATTTAGCAACACTAAGATAGTTCTATCCCCCATTGGATAATTGCAACCTCAATTAATGGCTCTATTGCACACATTTGTCCCCAAATGAATATGAAATAGCCCTTAATTATTCTAGAGCATTGATCCAAATGGCAAACAATTTTTTCTTAATTTGTATGCTTAGCTCTCTTACGGATTACATGGACATAGCTAAAAAATGGATGTTTGCTAACATCGTCACTCTAGAATGAGTTGTGATAAATAAGCAAAAGTGGAGTTCTTGTTTATGGCTAGGGACCCACCCAAGCTTATAATGCCACCTCTATTTTGTATTTTTCTTTTTTATGGTTGTAATAGTCATAGAGTGTAGCTCCTCCTTTCTAGGGACCTCTAAAAGTTAGTCCATAAGGGGCCTTACTAGGAGATCCCAAGGTTTTTGAGTTATCTAGAGTATACAACATATGTGTCCTGCTATTTTAAGAGCTATAAAGGAAGATTGTGGCTCATTGGACACTTATTATCACCATGGAAGTCAAGGCGAGCACCATCTTGCTCATTTAAAAAATTTATACAAATACCAAATTTTCTTCTAACAAGAGCAATAGGATATCTATAGGATCATTTTAACCATCAGGTCATTAGTCGAAACACTATAACCATTCAAAATCTTGATGGTTTCTCATCCAAGGCTCATAGGATACTAGACCAAGATTATGTTTACATTGGCATGTCCAAGCTTGCAAGGGTGAATATTTTACTATTGTTCTTAAATTAACCATGATTTGTAGACCAATTCATGCAAGGAGTGCATGAATATCTATAAGGCTTTTAATCCAAACATTGCCATGTGTGTCATTATACAATATTCTATGTTTGCATGAAATATCAAAACATGTGCATTAAATGGTTACATCATCGAAAAAAGTTAGAGAAAAGAGAACAATTTCACATAAAATAGGTATGCAACTACTTGGTTTGAAGCCTTCATTTTTTTGCAACATGGTGGTCATTTCCAACACTTAGTGGTATGATAAACAAGCCCATGACTATATTTAGATATGGCCTTTTGACTAAAAGTGAAGAGGCTTGCATGTGTGCATGTCTATGTGCATGTGTATGCATGTGCACACATGTTCATTTGTGTATGCATGTGCACACAGGTTCATTTGTGTATGTGTATGCATACATATAGGCACGTTGGTAGGTGAATTGGGTAGTCGGCCTCTAGCAACCCCCAAGACAACACCATAGGATAAAGATCATGGATCTCCCCTCAACAAAACCTACAAGACAGCACCACTAAACACATGATCAAATATTCTTGATCACTCACTCCTCACTGAGACTTCAACTCAACACTTAAGCAGTTTAAACCTTTAAGCTCAAAATTTACCATTTTTAGAGAGAATCTGATGCGAAAACAACCATGGCTGAGACTCTGACAACACAAGCTTTCGGATTCACATAGCTCCTATTTTTTAGGGATGGAAACCCCACGCAGCAACTGCCCCACAAAGCATGGTTGCCTCAAGCAGTGCAAAATCAGTTGTAGACCCTTTTCATTCTTCTTTTCTCAGAGCACACATAAATACAAACCAAAAATGTAGGTAACCAAAGCTTTATACTGTGAATTTTCATGCCAATTCTAGATGCAACAAGCATTTCACTATTGTAGACATTCCATTACTACATTAAAACAGAGTTTACACTAATATAGCAATGGATAATCATGATGATTCTTGTGGGAAACCAAGTTGGTAGTGTAGATGCTACTAAATTCACTCTGTTGCCTCATGTATCACAAAAAATGCCTCATAGAGCACTGCACAGAACATCTCATAACTTTCTAACTAGATCTCAAATTGCCGAGCTTCAAAAAAGGAAAGCTATAACTCTCTTTTCAATCTAGAACTCTCCATAACAACTCATAGCCAAATTCTTTGATCTGCTATACGGAAATAGCTCTGTATAGCCTGCAGTCTTGAATTTATTGCTGCTCTATACAACAAACACATAACTTCTATTTTCTAAGAAGCCCAAACTTGCAAATGGGAAGATACTTTCTTTGATTTCAGATTATCATTTTAGCATACCAATAGATACATCTCAGCATATCTTGCATTGATGAAGAGTTATGGGAGCTTTGAACATTATGATATCTAATTCATCATTTTCCTAGCTGCAAATCCTTCCAAATTTCCACTAACTCGAGTTTATGCATTCAACACCTTCCCATAATACATATTCTTTGCCACATACACAGGTTGAGATGTAGAGATCCTTTACTTCCATTCTTCTCTCCTAACAAGAAGCCTCTCTCAAATAACTAACACACATCACTCTCAACATGACAAATAATAGCCCTCTGTTGTCTCTTAATCATATCCATACATCAGAACAGATCTTCATACTCTGTGCCCCACATAGCAGTAGAAGAAAACAAGACAAAAAGGAAGACTCTTATTACCATCATTTGAAATTTGAGAACTCGCATTAGCCCATTGACTTCAATAACCTTGCCATCATGCTCCACGGCTCCGATAACTTCAGCTAGACTGCCTCTTTCTTCATATTTCTCCCTTCTCTCTAGACTACAAGATTCCTCTCTCTCTCTCTCTCTCTCTCTCTCTCTCTCTCTCTCTCTCTCTCTCTCTCTCTCTCTCTCTCTCTCTCTCTCTCTCTCTCTCTCTCTCTCTCTCTCTCTCTCTCTCTCTCTCTCTCTCTCTCTCTATGCTATGCTTATTGTCTTGTGTAGAACCCTTCTCCCCTTCTCTTCTCCTTTTTCAAAAGAACTCCTCACGTTTTTACTTTTTTCCCTATTTTACCAAGATGCCCCTTGCTTCCCCGTAGTTGTTAGATGTCAAACATGCCCTTTGCCACGTAACATTCCACTCAGGGACTCAAAATCATAAGCGAGATCACGTTTTTTGTATGAGGACATCTCTTCCTGCATGAGGCGCGTGACTCAAAACTAAAATATCACAACCACATGTCAAACATGCATGGTACCACTTCGGATTTCCATCTTTCAACTCGAATCCCGCTATAGGTAGGTGTTAGAAAGACAAAAAAATGATATTTGCATGTGTTACCCCACTTGACCCCATGCAACATTATGTTCCCAATTGCTCATTTTCACCCAACATGATTAGCTACCCCCTAGTTTGGAACACAAAGTGTGAACAAACATTTATTAAAAGCTTTGAAAACATTTAACAAAGATAAACTCTTTTTCTTGAAAATGTACCTCATAGAGCACTGCACAGAACAACTCTTAACTTTCTAACCAGGTCTCAAATTACCAAGCTTCAAAAAGGGAAGTTGTAGCTCTCTTGTAATCTAGAACTGTAAAAAAAAACTCAAAGATAAATTACTTCAGACATCGACCTTCTAGAGACCATAACTTTCACATTCTTGCTTAGATCAGCACCAAACTTGACAGAGACCTTTAGTAGGTGTCAAAGCACACTTTAAATATGCCGTCCATCATTTGCAACCATCTGATTAACACAAGATTTCATAAAACTGAATCAGCCCCAAACAATAAACTAGAAACAACCTACTCTACGTATAGTATGTACATTACTCATATCCCCTTTATTTATAGGTTCTATAGATATATTTCTTTAGATGGAGAAAATTGATTCTACTGTTGTGAATAGTCCCATCTAAATCTTATAGCAAGTAAGTGCCATTTTCAAACTTCTACTTGACGAGGAAAGGTCCTTCCCATCTAACTCAAAACTTGGTTGAAAAGTGGAGTCCAAGCTACTGTCATATATCATAACTAGCATTCCCTCTGCAAGATTATTATTCTTCAGTTGTGTATTGAACCATTCCTTTCTCTTCACAATTTGTTTTTCATAACAAGCCATTGCTTGTTTCCTATCCAACTATAGGGTATGCAAGTTCAGTCCTCTGTCAACTCCCAATTCTATTCGATCTAGCAAATGCTTTCTTGCAAACTCCATCGTATGGAACATGACATTCATAGGTAATAAAGCATCTTCACCATATACTAACTAAAAATGGGTGAATCATGTACTTATCTTTTGCATTTTTCTATAAGCCCACAAAGTTTGATGTAGATAATTGTCCCAATCTTTAGGATGATCTTCCACTAGCTTAAAGAGAATCTTGTGTAACCTTCCATTGAATGCTTCCACTAGTTTGTTGCACTCAAAGTAATAAAGAGTAGCAAATCTATGTTTCAAGTCTACTTTCCTAGTTAATTCTCTCAATAGCTTATTTCTGAAGCCAAGACCTTGATTTGCCACTATTTCTAGTGGTATTCCAAATCTGCAGCATATGTCCTCCATGAGGAACTAAGTTACATCCTCTTTCTTGCAATTCCTTGTAGCCTTAGCTTCATGCCATTTGGTAATATAATCAACTCTAGTAAGGATGTAAGACTTTCCTATTTTTGTACAAGCAAAGGTCCAATAAAATCCAAACCCCGTTTATCAAACAGTCCATAGCAAGAATGGCTTTAGCAGGTTCTAGAATTAGTACCCTTTTTGCATATGACTAGCAAGCATGATAATTTTTACACCTGTGAGCAATATTAGTGCTCAGACTAGGCCAAGTGAGTCATGCTAGTAGAATTTTCCTTTTGGTAAGATCAAAACCAAAATGACCACCACACACTTCCTCATGACACAAAGATAAGCAAGCAGGAATCTCAAAACTATCCAGCACCCTTCTCCTTTTGAGCACATATGCCCTGGCCTTTCTGACAATAGCATACCTTTTGTATTTATTAGTCAATGACTTTAGCTCCCCAATTTTTAGAAACTCTTCAATCAAGTGAAGGCTTTCCATGCCCTCATATCTAGGATTATCCACCCTCATGGCAACAACATACTGGAAAAGAGCATCTTCAACCAATTCATGAGCTCTACGGTTGTTCTCCCTACCAATATGCCAAATTTCAAATTCTTGTAGCTGCCTCAAGAGGCCTTTTATCTTAAACAACCATTCCTTCAAAATATCTTTATTGGCTTTCCAAACATTTTGAATTTGTCTGACCACCAACATAGCATCTCCTTTTGCAACTAGCTTCCTGTATCCCAGTTGAATACACTGTTTCAGGCCAGCATGTAAACTCACATATTCAGGTTCATTGTTACTTTGTATCTATTTACTTTATTGACTTCTAGAAAAAACTTCTCGATTTTTAGCATCCATAATGACAAAACCCAGTCCTCCCATTTTCAGTACTCTTCTGTAACTGCCATAAAAAAACAAGGTAGCATCTTTATCCTTCATCTTCTACTAAATTTGCATATGTGCAATTAGTTTCCATCTTATAACAACTGCACTTTCAATAGATTCTTTATAAGTCAAAATATTAGCTAAGCTAGCTCTTACAGTATCCTCCTTCAAACATGTAAATTTAAATTTTTGCAAAGCCAATAGCCACTTAGTAACTCTTGGAGCATTTTCAGCTAATCGCAAAACCTGTGGAAGCAACTAAGAACTAGTAAGTACTACAAATAGTTTTTGAATCAAGTATGATTTCTATCTTTTAATTGCATGTACTAGTCCCCCATACCAACAATTCTTCTTCCATCCAAGCTTTTTCAGTTGCTTCAATGGACCTTCTTATATAAAACACAAGCCTCATATAAGACATCCCTTTCCCTTCTGCATTAAAATGGCTCCCACTGCATTTTTCCCAACATTGATGCTAATGAAGAAAGGGTCATCCCAGTTTGGAGGCATAAGAATTGGAAAAGTGCTTAACTTTTCTTTAATATGAAAGAATGCATCATCTTCAACTTGCATCCATACTAAAGGATCCCTTTGAGCTGCTTTCTGTAAAGGTAATACATACTCAACCATCATATGGAATGATCTTGATAGATAGCTCAACTTTTGAACAAAGCTCATTAGTTCTTTTACAGTTTTTAGAGAATCCATAAGAAGTAAAGCCTCAACTTTATTAGGCTCATGTGATATACCATTAACAGACACTCCATGACCCAAGAGTATCACTCTAGTTCTTTCTATTTTACATTTATTAGGGTTCAGTTGACTACCATCCTCATCAAGTCTGTAGAAAACTTCATTAAGTTTTGAGAGTGTAATGCCTTTGAGCCGTACACACAAAAGTTGTCCATAAATACCCACAAAGATTTCCCAATGAAAGGGGCAAACATCTAGCCAACCCATCTTAAAAAACTAGCATATGCATTCATAAGACCAAAGGGCATTACTCTATAGCAAAAGCATCCCCATGGGGTAATGAACATTGTTTTCTTTTGATCTTCTTCTGCTATTCTGATCTAGAAATATCCAGAGTATCCATCGCACACACTATAAAATTCATGACCGGCCAGTTAATCCAAGATTTCATCCTGAAATGGAAGAGGATAGTAGTCCCTCTTAGTTGATGCATTAAGAGGCTTGAAATCAACACATACTCTCCACTTTCCATTCTTCTTTGTTTGGATTACAATAGGAGACACCCACTCAGCATCATCAACAGGATATATAAATCCCGCATCAAGCAACTTCTGAATTTCAGCTTTAAGTACATTTCCCTGAATTGTACTAAGTCTCCTAAGTTTTTGAGCCACTAGTTTATACCCTTCTTTCAATTTGATATGATGCACAATGCTGTTAGTACACCTCAGTTGGTGATATTCTATAGTAAACAATTTTGAGTATTTCTGAAAAATGGTTGAAATATTTATCTCTTTCATCATTAGTCAAGTCATTTCCCAGCATATTCATAAGCTTGGGCAGTCCAACATTCCTTTCAGGTTGTTGATCACATGTTTCCTACATGAGGTTTGTACTTCTTGCAGCAATATTTACAACTTTTTCCTCTCTTTTTGAACCTTGGATTGACAACCCGAAGAGGTCAACATCCCTAGAGAGTAGGTTAGCTTCACATTCTCTATCTTCCTCATCAAGGCTAGAATTTTCTGAATCACTACTTTCATCACCTCCAACATCACTTTTATGTCCAGTTTTGAATGATGGACCATGTTTTCATGTCAAAGATCACCCTCTTATGAGCTGGCTTCTCTAGATAGAATTCCAATCGACCTCTATACGAGTCTTGTTTGGACCTTATATAAATGAGCCACACAGTCATCCCAAAATGAGAGGATATGCCCCAAGTTTTACAGGCATAACATGGAAATCCAAACATGCTCTTTGACCTCCAATGTCAATTTCCAAGTTCTTGATGACTCCCAAACATTTCACTTTTGAGCTGTTTGCCATTTTAACCTTAAATAGTGACTTCCTGTCATTTTAAGATGCATTTACCGAATTGCTTCTTTAGTGATTACACAAACTTGCGCACCACCATCAACATAAACTTGATCAATTTTCTATCTGTGTATCCATGCATCCATGACATGTATAATGTCTTTCACATCTAATAGGTATACCACTCCAACATGTGGGGTTTTCCTTTCCCGATGCTAATAACCAACCCATGCCATTGTCTCCTTAGAGATGAGTTCATCTACAGTTGACCATATGTAACATCGGTCTTCTTACCTTTTAAATCTTCAAGCAAGTTGTAAGCAACTTGATTGACTCCCAAAGCAAAGTCCCCCATTTGAATCTTCCTTTGTTGTTTAGCTTTCTTGCTATGTCTGCAACCAATTTTCCCTTTTTAATACTTGCTGATCTATTAGTTTCAATTTCAATATCCCTCTCTCAAGCTCTCTTATTAGCTAAAACATTTTCATTTTCCCCATCATCAGACATGCTAGTTTTAATTAGATTCATACATGATGTTCCTTCATCAGGTCCTCTTTTCAACTATTTCCTAGCTGATTCAAGTGTCCTATGTTTTTGTTGAGGTCTACCATCTGTTGGGGGTAAAGGCACCTCTGCCTAGCCACCCATATATTACTACACTGACAGTACCCACCACTGCACACTGCAAGTGGCAAGTGTTGAGATGACAAGCTCAACACATGCAGACATTAATGATGGACCGCTTGGTTAGATGGGTCCACATGTCTACACTTAGCACGTTCGTGGGTCATTATGACTCTCACATGGCCACTGACTCATTACTTATTATATTCAGGTTGTTACACCTATTTACAACTGGCATAGTTATAGCGCCAGTCGACTAGTGTAGTCGGTTATGCATTGTTTGACTTAGTAGGCTACTTTCCTTTATGTTGTATCTTATCTATACTTTGTGTACATTGTAAAGTGTGTGGAAGAAGAAGAAGAAACTAGCAAGAAAATGTTTTGGCCTCCATCTCTCTTCTTGTCTCTTGAGTGAGCTTCTCCTTGTGCATTATGTGTGTGTTTGGTGCAGCATCTTGAGCAAGTCCCCCCACCATGCGATTCGATATCCCGAGGGCATGGAGGAGATGCCACGGTTTATGTCAACGCAATGGTTGCATGGAGCTTTGACCGCAGCGTCTTGCGAAGGGGCGGAGGTCTCAACCAAGGAGTGGGAATTCTCGAGGGGATATAGTCCAAAGAAGATGACATGTTTAGGGTTTGTCATATCTATATTTTATATGTGACAACTAATTGAGTGTTTCAATGTATAGTAAAAAATATATAGTGCAGCGTGGTCATGCGGATGACATTTTTGCGTGGAGCATATTGACAAAATGTGCTCTACAACAGACTGTGGTATCATGGCAAGGTTCGAGCAAGAGAGCCGACGACGAGTAATGGATCTAAACATGGTTATAGATGAGATGGAGTATTTTGGAAACTTGTAAAGTATTGTTATGGTGGATTACCGTAGCTTCTCCATGATACTATTCGATGTGCAGTGGTTCAAAGTGTACTTGAAGGAGCTGGAGCAACAGTTCAACAAAGTCCATCTGAATTTCTCAAAATAGATTCCAAATAAAAAAGGACAGATTTGCGCGACACCTTTGTGTTGCCGACCCATTGTGAATAGGTGCAAGAACTCGTTTGTTTTTTAATTGTAGTATTACGACATGGTACATGTCACAATAGTTAAATCTCTCTTGTACGTGTTTGTGAACATGTAATCTTCTATCCAAACTACTGACAACCTCGATGGTGGTATGTTATACCTTCAGCTCCCGAAGTGCAAGAGTATATGATCAAAGAGATGTTCCGAGCATAGATGAGGACAATATGCAAATAGAGGGGTCGATATTGCAAGGGGTGGAGGCCAGCAAAAGCTTGGAGCATGTAGAGGAGCCAACATCAGGTAACAATGATGGAAATATAGGAGTCCATTGAGAACGAGGTGGACTCATCCTTTTGTGGTGACATGTCTATCGACCTTCCAGTGTATGTCGAGTTGTGTCAGGAGATTGATATGGGACCATAGGATACTTCATACTTGGAGCATCCACCTACTCACGAATCACTTATAAGGATACATAAGATATGTATTTTCAGTAAGATCATTTCTTTAAGATTTATATTACCGTGCTTTGTATGATTTAAATTGATTATGCTAACATCATTTTTTGTTTGTGCAGGTGACCTTTGTGGATACTTAGATAATCAGGATGAGTTGAGGGATGAGCAATGAGGAGCTGCAAGAGATCTTCATGCGCATGTCTCTAGATCAGATGGAGAGATTTAGAGATATGGCGGACCAGGAGCTGTCTTGAATACCGTCAGGCTGCTGAATTAGATCTACTTCGGCGCAATCTGATGCTTGAGTTTTGAGCAGACAAGGTCAATGCTCCAAACTTGGGCCAGACGGAGGGAGTGCTTTAAGGGGATGCTGTAGAGATCCAGATGCAGTGAGCCTGCGATCGGCTTGCAGGTGCTACTCCTTGCTCTCGTGGCAATTCCAGAGAGAGTGGCGTAGGTGGTTGTTGTGAAGGCATGGACAGATTGTCTCCATCTTGTCATTCTGCTAGAGTTGCATCACCTCCGGGATTTGTCACACCTATGGGGACATCTACTCCAGTCACTCCAGCTTTTGCTCATCCGTCCACAGGTGGCACCCCTATGGATGCTACTCCGATAGATAATACCCTGGTCGGTACACCAGATATACAGGGGTCTCTTGGATATGTCCAGGAGCATGGTCGCAGGTGGGAGAGGACCCATCTTAGGCATACCCCAGAGGGGTATGCCTACCTTGTAGATGATAGGTCAGGAGCCATCATCATGAATGATGAGGGGAGGAGGGTGATGGCTCGCATGAGAGAGTTGTGCCAAAAATTTATTTAGCACAACGTCTTCGATCATTAGAAAAACATACCGGAGGGGAGTAAGGACTACATAGTAGCATCCTTGCATGAGGAGTTTCCGATACTATAGCTCCACCAGATAGGTTTTCTACGGGCTGGATAATGGAGTGCATGCGTGCATATATGTCACACAGATGATCGGACACATGCAAGGCACTCAAGAGTGGGGTTGCAAAGTTTGAGTGGCTAGATGCGGATGACTGGCGCCAACTCAGGGAGGAGGTTACAGATTCTCCAAGATGTTGGAGACAGCAGCGAGGGCACGACTAGAGGCTAGAGTGATCCATCATCTTGAGAGTGGTGGCCACAGGACATATCTGGAGGACTTTGTAAGTTTTTCTTTTGTTTTGCTTTCTTATTTTTTTGCAATATCCTTTGTACTGACAATCGTATTTCTAACAGTTGTATTTTGTTTTCTTTGCAACACTCCATTACAAATCACGATCAGACCGGCACTCGATATGCAGAGAGGAACGATCTCATTGCATTGATAGACCAATTGTATCAACGTGACGGCCTTATAAGTCACTCATATTTCTTGTATGTAGTTACTATGTTTAATTAGAATGCATTATTGTATAATGGACTGATGTGTAGTTGTTTCTTTTTTTGTAGAGTCCGTTCGATGCTCCTTTGCGGTGGGATGAGGTTTTGGATAGCGATGATCTATAGCTCGCCCTTAGCTCCGTGGAGCTCACACACTCTTCTTTTTTGGTCACGTGATCTGTGTAGACATTTTCTATGTAGTAGTGATATCTTGCCATGATTGTACCAGTTGCTTTCATTATGCGATCATGTATTTATTTTATGTATCAGTGTTATTATTTAAGTAAACTTGGTCTTTATTTACATGAGCATTGTACACATTGTAGAAACTATTTTGTATGGCCCAAATAAAGCACATAAAGCTATATGTGGTAGGGCAGCACAAAATTTTTTCCCCCTGTTACCATCACTATTAGCATCGCAAATTTACTGCACACGTTTTTATTAGTGTCGCAAAGCATCGTTATCAGTGTCATTATTTGTCGACGCAAATAGCAATGCTGCTAACGATGCTAATACCGACTGTTCTATGCCATCGTCAATAACGACGCTTTTTGCAACGATGGGGACTAATTTCTTTATTAACATTTTCGTCGCTTTTAACGTTGGTATAAGGCCTATATCTTGTAGTGCTATGAGACTGCCTAGCGTGCAATAGGCTCATATTCAAATTTAGATTTGCCAATTGTTCTTGCAGTTTATTAATCACATCGTCATCAGGTTTTCTATGGCCTTGTTGAGTTCCATTCTCTGCTCTTTCAAATGCCCCATGAAGATTCACAGCTTGTTCTTCTACATTTCCTGTAAAGTGTTAACTCAATTAGGCCATAAAAACGCATGCACAACAATACCTCTTGATTGATTTGACCTCAATTGTATTTTCCTTTGCTTTTCTTTGGCTATTTTGACTACATCGTCATATGTATTTGGGTCTTTGATCAAAATCTTTTATCTAATTTTAGGCTTGATTAATGAAACAAACTTGTCCTTTTTTCAAGAACATAATTGGAGGTTGCTCCATACTCTGTGCAATTTCTATCCATTTTGCTTCAAATCTCACACCAAATTTAGACACTTCCTCATTTTCCCCCTAAAACATCATTTCTAAAAATTTCCATAAATTCTCAGGAGTTTGCTTAGCTACAAACCTTGTAAGGAACTCATTTTTGACTTCATTCTAATTTGCACTTGTCTCTTCATTCAGTGAATTCCACCATATCTTACATAACCTTTAAGCAACATGTTGATCATTCGAAGCTTACCTGCATCAGTGTCCCTTCAATATTTGTAAGCCATCCACTCTAATCTCTTGATAAATTGATTAGCCTCCTCATTTTTAGTACCAAAGAAGGGTTCATATCCAAAAGCTGCCATGCTTGAGTTTGTGTATAGCTTGGTTTCCAAACCTTACACTTCCCAACTGATAAGATCAGTAAGAGATCTTCAACATGGGAGTTTCTCAGTGGGGGCACCAATCTATGGTAGGTGAATTAGGTAATGAGCCTCTAACAACCCCCAAGACAACACCACCAAAAACAAGGATATTGAAAGACCCTCTCTCCTCACCTTTCTTTGTCTTTCTCTTCCCCCTCTTCCTTTATTTTTCTCTTTCCCTTCTCTCTCATTCTCTCATTGTTTTTATATTTCTCTCTCCCTCTCTCTCTCACTCTTTTTTTTCTCTCTATTTTCTCTCTATTTTCATCTCTTTTTTCCCTCTCTCTCTCTCTCCCTTCCTCTCTTACCTCTCACTCATCCTCCTCTCTCCCTCCCTTTATATATTGTTTCTCTCATCCTCTTTCTCTTCGTTTCCTTTCTCCCCTTTCTCTCTCTCTTTCTCTCCCTTCCTTCTTCTCCCTCCCTCCTCCCTTTCTCCCTCTCTTTGAATGCATTTTGTTACAAAGAAAAACAAAAAAAAGAAATAATAAAACAAAAAAACAAAGCAAAAAGAGGCAATGTACCTACATCAAAGGCCTGAAGATGAATTCTTTTATGCCTCCTCTTTGTGACTCCCCTTCTTTCTTCCTTGTACACTTCTCCCTCTTCTTCGCACACGGCAATGACATGGTGATGAGCTCTCCTTCTCTCTCTCTTCCTCTCCCTCTCCCTCTCATTCTCAAAGCTACAAGCTCTCTCGCTCTCTCTTTCACTCTCTCTCACAAATGTTTTGGATAAATGTCACGCTGAGGTTTTTGGGATTTTTTTTCTTCGAGTGGTATTGCTATTTTCATCGCTATCAACATCCCTAAATGTCACTAAAAGCATCAAAATAGAAATTTTCAATGCTAATAGCAATGCATATAGCAATTCTTTTAACGATAGTGATAGCAAGGCTGCTATTTTGTGTCACAAATTGATGTCGCTATCGCTCCATTCCCTTGTAGTGACACATGAAGAAAGGGAAATCACTTAGGATAAAGACTACTTAGGTAGTGTGTACATTTCTCTTGGAAGAGATTTTTTGTTACTATGGGTTTATTGGAAAAATTACAGTTGATAGGGATAAATTGGATGCAAATGAAGCATGAGAGTTCTTCTTTCATTTGGGGATAAGGCTAGCTCTTACTTTAGCCTATAGTTTGGAAGGCAATGGAAAAAGTGGACGTGGACATTTGTCTATCATTAAGGCCTTGACCAAGTCACATGGAGGGAAGATGAAAGAGTGGCCACTCGTGGCTACTCTCATATGCTTTGTGGATTGATAGAACAACTCATACTGTTGTTATGAGATATATACTAGGTGAATTGATGTGTGGTCAAAAGCCCATTATGGCAATAGAAGAGATGGCTATTACATGAAGTGTGATATCTTGGGAAGAGGGGTTGAATAGAGCATAGTGGAAAGAAGGCCATAAGACATTACAACAATAGTGGAGAATTTAAAGACAATTAACAAGTTTTAGAATGAGAAATGGCTTGATAAGAGACATAGACTTTGGCCAAGAGCCATACAGAAAGGTGACTAGGTGTTGATTTATGATAGTAGCTTGGAAAATTAGCCTAGTGAAAGTAAAAAAATATCTAAGCAATGGTTTGTTAAATTGGATGGGACAACATTGCGCATTCCTATAGTTGGTAAATGGATCAAGCTCTTTATGTGAGGGGAATCTACAACATATGAGTTGGATGAGCTTGATACATGTATTGATCTTGATAGTGTAGAAGAAGAAGACGAAGAGGATGACATGGATATGGATGAGGAAGACTCCGAATTTACTAAACACTAATACTTTGGCATATGCTAGAGAATGTGTAGGTTTGGAGGCTCGAGAAAACAAAATGGTTGTAAGAGACTCCAACAGATAGGTAGGGTAGATTTAAAGATATTGAAAAATATTTTAATTGAAACTAAATTAATGGTGAGTGACTCATCCAAAAGGGCTTTGATACTTGGGGAAGGCCCCTGCAAATTTTGATTGATATCTGAGTTTGTAAGCAAAAGTTACACAGTTGAAAAGAGTGATGTGGCTAGGATTGCATACTATAAAAAATAGATGCGGGCTACATAGAAAATTTTAGGGGATAATATCTTCAAATTTTGGTGTTTTTGTCTTCAAAAAAGTTGTAGATTCAAGAAAGGTTACATTTTTTCTTTTTAAATCTTGGCAATCTAAGTTATGGTTTGGAAGATATGAGCAGTTTTCTGCAATGTGGTCCTATAGGACAATTTTTTTGTTAGGAAGAGATGAGTCAGATGGATGTAATCTACTGTATATGACATATGCTTCACTAGAGCTACATAAGGCTAAGATGTGGGCATCTAGAAAAGGGAAGATAATTAGGATATGAAAAAAGAGAAATAAATAAGAGGTTTATCCATTGGTGAGTTGAGTAAATTAACAGAGATGAAGAAGAGAAAGTGGCAAATGTTGAAGATGCAAGAGGTGAAGATGAGTTGACATATAAACTTGGGATGACATGTGGATTTATAGGGATTGAATGTTATAGGAGCTATCATTCCCAAGGATGGATGCTAAGGGATACATACACGATGGGGATATTTGTGTTCTTGATGCCTTATGATTTGGGTGGGAGTAGTTGGACTCACAACATGAAGATAATAGGCATTTGAGTTTTTTATCCCAATAGGCTACCTATGTGGCATCTCTAGAGGACGTGTAGGTTTGAAGGGGGTGGATATCATGGGATTTTTTATATAGAGTATGAAAATGAAATATGCTTTGTCTTGTGGCAGAGTTCATGATTTGTCTATAGAATGGTAAGTGAAATACTTCCTAGTCAGTAAACTTCTCTAACTTGCTCATTGTCCTAATAATAAGAGTTAGTCAAATGGAGTCTTGGGAGTTGATGACCACGTTGCTTTGAGTAGTTATTATTAGTCACTTAATTGACTTGTTTTGTGGGATATATGGTGGATAATGAAGCATGGGATCTAAAAGACCATTTAGCACATATTTAAGGGTTCCAACAAGACTAATTGGGCGATTGTTGTCCAACATGGCCATAAAGGTGAAGGAGATGGCATGCTAAGTTGGAGAGGACAAGAAAATAAAGATAGAGTTTATCTTAGATTTGGGACAATATATATACCATGTTTTGTTGCTATAATAAAACTATAATTATAGGACTGAAGTGATTGTAAAGTTACATAATGGACATCTACAAGGATTTATGAATTTTGATTCATGTGTCTTGTTTATGTTGTGCAATCTATAATATTCCATCAACAGATTGATGTATGCATAAGATTTTGAGGTGTTACCTACAACTTTTGGATCATGTTTAGCGGAGATCATTCATGTATTAGTATGTATACTAAGCCATAGTCTGAGTTTGTGTTGGGCTATCATCCCAAGTGTGTGCATGTGCCTTTGTATTGCAAATTGGTTGCTATGCTAAGCTATATGAAATCAAGTCACTTAGTTTCACCTCTATCTATCTCCATTAAATCTTTCAAGTTCTAAATTCTCTTTCTTTTATCGTGTTTCATCTTTCAATCTCCATACACCCTTCTGTGTCTTACCCTTGTGATGGACCTTCAACCCTACATGCTCCGACACTAGATGAGCTAGACTTTCCAAAGTTTAGGTAAATTTTCAGGATTAAGTTCTTGAGAAATTTTTCCCTTAGGAAGATTCTCTCAAAAAAACTTGATCCATGAATATAAACCAAAGTATACAAGAGAACTCTTGATCCATGAAGAGTTCAAGTTTTTTTCCTTTATCAAATCACAAAACATCAAGTAGCTATACAAAACCAAGTTTAAAACCCTAGCCATTCTATGTTGTCCTATGGGCTTTTAGGGTTTTTTGGAAGCTTCACAATGGATTCACCATCACTACACCCCCTGGTTTCTAGCAGTATAAGATTTATTTGTATCCTTAGTTCTGGGGAATTAACAAAAGGTCAAAATAAGGAATACCCAAACCCCAACACCCATAGCTTCAACTAGTAAGGAGATAAGAACTTGCTACAACAACTAATCAATGTCTATAAGAAAATATACCACCAGTAAGCAAGTTTTAACCCATGAACAAGAGCAAAAAAACCATTAGATAGTTGTTAAAACCAAAAAGAGAATCAAAGATAGCACCATCAATTGAAATCCTAGTCTTGAAGGATGTTAAATAGAAGTGTAAAACTCACATTAGACAAGAAAGGAACCATAGATAATAGTCTACCTCACATGGTGGGTGCTCAAAGCCCTACTAAACATGAATGGATACTACCAAGGCCATTGCTTAATGTGGATTTCCAAAGGCATCCAAGTTTCCAAACCATTAATGCAACATGAGTCTAAGGCCAAATCAATTCCCAAGGATGATCCTAGAAACCTAACAACATTGACCAAAAGTATGAAAGATGTATGTGCTTATTTAAGGTGCAAACTCTCATGCACATGAATATAAATTTTGTTGTGTATAGTCACAATGAGCCTCATGCTATGTAAATGCATAAAGATGGTGTAGGAAGTGCTCTACCTTCCCTTTGTATAAAAGAAATTGAGAACTATAGCTATAAAAGGCACCTAGTGCAATGCATAGAAACTTAAGTGTAGTGATATGACCATGATCCCTTATTCCTAATGGTGTGCAAGTAAAAGGAAAAAGGAAACATACCTCCTCTCCTTATTTCTCTATTTTTTAAATCCATCTCCTATTTTCAACCTATATAAACATTTAATCTAGACCCACAAGTCTAACTATATTATGAAAATTCATTCAAAAAGAAGGTCTGAACTCTTAACTTACCAAGAACACAAGATTGTGCATTGTGTTCATAAGGATGTGTAACAATGGCTTGGAGATGGAGCACAATGCACATGATGATTCTCCTACCAATATTATATCACTATGATACCCTAGTAATCAAACATCATCTCAATCGAATGCATATATTCAACAACATTGAAAGTTCTTTTATAAAGACTTGTGCAAGGTGAATGCCATCTGTAGGCATACTACCTATGTGTGTGTGAGGATGGACATATTTGTCTTCTAACAGTCCCACAGACAATGTTAAATTGGTTGAGAAATAGAAGGCACGGAGCATTAACTTAAAGATTTGCATAGTGATTAGTATCATGCACAATGTGCACAGAGCTTACATTAAGAACAATAAGCTAGGAAAATTAAAGTCTCACGATATGCACAAGAAGTATTAGGTATGTATTAATAAATCTAGATTTAATTGCTTTTGTGACTTGATTTTTCTTATAAAATAGATTATGTATCTTGTTTTTGTGTTTTCTATTTATTTTGCTGCATAGAGATCATAGGGTTGCTAACTCTAGAGGCCCACTTGGTACTAATACGCAAGCTTGGCCAGCTACTAGTACAATAGATATCATAAAAGGAAATTGATATAGACTCCCTAAATGTTGTAAAGAAAAAATCCATTGTGTTGTAAAGAAAAAATCCATTACAGTAATGATACTATTAGAGAAGTACTTTCCACCTCCATGCTCACCATTCAAATACATTTGCTAGTGCATCATGTGGATGAGATGGCTATAGCTAGCATGGTACATAATAGATGGATATTATTTCTTCAATGCTTCATGAAGACTCTAAAGGGCTTTGTGCAACAAACAACATTACTTGAGGGTTTCATGGTAGAAAGGTGATTGATCCACAAATCACTAGTCTATGTATCATATAATATTTTAGAGATCAACACGATGGCATATGATCCTATGATATTTGTAAGAGGACCCTTGGATTATTGGAGATATTGCACAAGGTCAAGGGAAGGAAAGGACAATGGATAAATACCTTGAATAAAAACCAAATAGGTTTTATATCCTACGACATCTAGTCATGGAGAAAAGTGAATGAATTGACACAAGGCTACAAAGGAGTAATGAAAGCTAGCAAGACATGCTTTTAAGGCATCTCATAGAACACAATCCATGTACTACCCAAATTGTCTAGAGGTGTTACCCATCTTTGTGACTCCTAGGTTGTTGTATGAAGAGCTAAGAAATTTTACATAATAGGGGATCAATGTAAGCATGGATGAATGGGAATTATCTAGGGGCTATGCACAAAAGGTAAGTATCTATTGGGATGACTTGCTTTATTATACATGCTTGCATGAGAGTCAAACATTTAGTTAGGGTATATCATTGCTTTCCTTTTTAGTATAAGTAATATTCCACCTTGTGGTCCTATGGGGGAACACTTTCGGGTGGAGTGTGTAAAGATGACACACCTTATTGTGGTTTAATGGTAAATTTTGAACAAGGAAGTTGGTGTTGGGCCATGGATACAAATATTATGGTAGCTAAAATGGTGTATGTTGGGAATATCTAAGAGATTTGGGAGTTTATTACAATAATTTCAACATGTTTTTCTTGAATGTTTGATTCTCATTGATCAAAGTGGTGATGGAGGGCCCAAGTGTAACTATTCAAAAAGGAACTTTGGGATTGGCAAAGGTGGACTTCATCAAATTTTGGATGAACTTGAATGACACCTTTTTGATTCCTAAACCTTAAGGGTAGGCATACGAACTTTATTACATTTTACTAGCTTGAGCCACATTCGCTTTGCACAAATTTCTCATAGAGACTATTTTTATTGCAAGTTATTTTTTACCACAATCCATTGGATGAGTAGTAGCATTATGTAGTACAAGGTTCTCTTTGCCCATCGTTCTCATAGACCATATAATGGGTGTTATCTACTTGAATCTAGCAATAATGACTTTGCTTAAATGGTTGGATTAGAATCTAGTGTGCATGAAGAGGTGGAATCTCCCAAAAATTTTGAGCAAGAGTTTTGCTCTGCTAAGTGTTCATTAGGATGAGAATAATCAAGTACTTGCTTGCATAGATAATGAAAAGGATCTCTACAAGGAGGAGTTGGAGCTTTCTCTAGGAGAAGAGGTACATATAGATCTAGATAATTTTTATGATATATGCCAAAATCAAGTAGCATAAAATCTTTAAAGTCCTAAACTTTGGCATATAATAGAATTCCAAGCAAGCTATCATTTAGTATTGTTTGGATATCTAAATATAATGAAGAAAACTACATGAAAAAATTCAATGAACCTCAATTTGTTGCAATGATATTGCTTGATTAGTGAGCTAAGAAGAAGACTACACATACTGATTTGTTTGTTTGCCACATGTTTCTTGTTAGCATGGCTTGATGCTACTTAGATGGTGAGTTACAACACTTCATGGTTAGTATAGAACCTAACTCCATGCAATGATTGATCATGATGGTGCAAGAGTTGTTGTCATGTTCTAATTTACATTTAGAGTTTGAGCCATCAACTTAAAGAACCATATAGAATAATCATACTCATCACTTTAGTACTCCTTATGGAGTCAACACACTCATCACATTAGAAGCATAAGCTCAAAGTATGATATAGAGTCAGCACACTCATCACATTAGTGCTTCTTAGTTTCTTGCACTCATCATGGCTATCACCACTATGAGGGTGACAATGTTGTCTTATCATTTTGATGGTGGTTAGCTCAATGCTCCTCCCCTCCCCAACCTTGGAGAGGCTGAAAGAACTTTGCAAGTCCATCCCCCCCCCCCCCTCCATCCTACCAATCCATGACATCCGCCTTCTACCATGACTTCTCAGCATTAGGGTAACTGATACCAAACTTGTAGGAGCAATGATTTGTGGGTTTCAATCCTATGAGCTAGTTACAAGGTTTTCCACCTACTACACTAGTTTGATCTCTTCTTCGCCCATATCTGATCAGTCCCTTCACCCAAACCCTAGACTACATCCCTATCTCCACCATGCCTACCATGGGTATCTTTGATTTGGGGATCACCCTCGCCCCCCCCCCCCCCCCCCTCCCCCAATACTTAGATGTTACTACATCTCATAATCTTAGCATCACTAAGATCCCTCACACCATGTCTTACATGATCAATGAACTTATAGATGAGTTGGTCATGATTGATGAAAGGAAAGAATTAATCACTATATTGCATGAGCTTGTCATATAGGTTTAGTTCCATAGTATCATTGACAAGTGGAGAGACTAAAGCCTAACCTAGAAAGGTCATATCATCACTACAAAGGGGGGGGGGGAGATAGTGACGTTGACGGGCGTCACATATGCGATGCCTAAATGTCGCTATGTGCGTCGCTACGTGCACATCGTATTGCGACACACTTAAGGATGAAATATGCGATGTTTTTGCGTTGCTTATATGATATATTATGCATCACATATGCAATAGCGAGCATCGCTTAAGTGACTAAAAAAAGAAACACTTAAGTGATGCTCTAAAAAGTTTTTTTAAAAACATGTGTGGCACTCCTCACTCTCTTTCACTCACACACATAACTACTCTCTCTCTCTCCCTCACACACACATATTTAGTCGCTCTTTCTCTTATATACACATACAATTTCTCTCTTTCTCTCTCTCACTCTCTCTTTCCCTTGCACACACATACACTTATTCTCTTACTCTCTCTCACACACACTTACACACACACACACACTCTCTCTCTCTCTCTCTCTCTCTCTTTCTCTCTCTCCTGAGAATGTGAACACAATGTTGAGTATAAAATAGACTTGCTCTCGTATCGAACGACACATACATCGTATGTACTTTCTTTTTTCTTTACTAATCAAAGCTTTTAAAAAAATATTTTATCAAACATGAGACGATTCACAAAACTCAAAACAATAATTTATTAAATATGAAACAATTCACAAGATGAAAACTAATCAAATATATATAAATCAATATATATACAATGTCATGGGCATGTCATGGAATGTGTTACATCACTACAGCAAAAAGACCTCTTAGATGCACTTTTAGACCCGATTTTTGAATTGAGAGAAAATCTTACAGGCACATCTACCAGCCCGTCTATTTGCGCATCCACCATTTCGCATCTATAGTCTCATGTATGAGAAAATTTACACGCAAAAATAGACGTGCGGTAGACGCCCATATACACGCATGAATACAAGTGCATAGGAAAACTAAAATTTTTATTTATTTAATTTCTTTTGTGCATCTACCAGCGCGTCTACATGGAAAATTAGATGGACATATAAACACGTCTATAGACACACTTTTACACGCGCTAATAGACGCAAACGCAAAACCAAAAATCTCATTTTTTAAAAAATATATTTAATTTCTTTTTTAAAAATTTGAATTATGTAGCACGTGTATGAGCGCGTGTATTGTGCATTTTAGATGCGAGTATAGACGCGCGTTTTCTGCTCTTTGTTTTTTTTTTCCCCTCCCATACATCAAATTGTGCATTTGGGAAAAACACAATGGATTTGAAGGCACAAGAATTGAAAAAAAAAATCCATGTATTCATTATAGATAAAACGCATTTACATGGGGAGTTTAAGTGCTTGCGACCTAAAGCATGGCCACAAGCAGTAGGCTCAAAGATGGATAATAGATATACAAGGAAACAAGGCCATAGAGGATGTATGGTGATCCTCTACGAAACTGAAGAAGAAACATCTTCGCTAGCACCACCATGGCTACTAGCGTCGATATCCTCCTCCTCGCTATGCTCCACATCGGGGTTCGCCTACACACACAAAAGATCAAGGTTACTTACATACAATTGCAAAGAAAAAGTTATAATTAGCTATAATTTTAATAGGAAAGTAAGAAAAACATACCTCCTCTGCCTGTCAAATCCTCATAGCCCGATTGTATTGCTCCTCAGTGATGAGACTCTCCTCATAGAAGTAAAGCCATGTGGCTACGTGGTAATGGCCTTGATGGTAACCTACCTCTCTAGGAGTAGGTATCCTACCAACGATAGTAGTCTGCAAAACAATTATGATATATACAAACAATTATGAGACACAATGTATTAGAACAAATTATATAAAGAATTGAAAGAAATATAAATTTTAAAAAACTAGAAATCAAAATATACTTACAAACTCTACCTCCCACGACTCTCTGCCGCTCGATCCGTAATGCGATGATCCCATGGTTTCCATTTGGATGTGTCGTGCCTCTGCGTGCTGGCGATTCTTCACTTTCTCTGCTGCTTTCTTCTTGGCTTTCTTCCATTCTATGCGGTGGCACATAGGTGGTTGGCTATAGGCTCCACGCCCCTCCTCCTATCTCTGCAGTGACTCCCTAGCGCGTGTCATGAGGTAGGATCTTTTGTTGTGAAGCAAATCCCTCACTTTTGTGTGTCCCCAATCATCTCAGAATCACTGACCCTCAGGATTTGGGTACCTCCTATGGACTGCCCTCAACACCTCTTGCCACAAGCCGCTTTTCTGATTCTTGAAGTAAACGAAACAATCTTTATACGTCACATGCATGACGCTCCTCATGTATGCCATTACATCCCTTCCTTCGTCATCATGGAAGATGCCACTAGTATCTGTAACTCTATAGTACTGGCGTACATGCTCCTCTACGTGATCTTTTGGTGAGGGTGATCACTCGCCACCTCCTAGGCAACCCCCACACAAGCCTCATCCTCCCCCTCGACTCTCCCTCCTCCCTCTCTATTGACTACCCTCTGCCTCGCTGGATGCACGTGCTTCTACAAATGCACGTGCGTTGGCTGATGCTTGTGCTTCAGCCGATGCATGTACAGGTGCTGCACATGGAGTACCTGCAATTGGAGTTTGGACATTTGGTGTTTGGGAAGCAGTGCCAGGCAAAGATGTCAGAGACGTTTCAGACATGACACTGAACACCTCGTCTGCTGTGGGAGAGCGGCCAAGATGTCTAGTCTTCTCTCCCATGAAGTCTTCCTTACTAGGAAAACCTCCAAAAAAAGCATTGATCCCTCTGCTGAACAAGCCCAATGTATCATTCATGTGATCCAAATCTGGGTCATTGCTAGATGAACCAGGATGCGACATCTACAAACAAAACACAAGAAAAAGACAAATTCGTACGATTTTAGAAATAAAAAATTGTTTTTTATCAGAGCTGACTGGCACGTGTATAATCGCATCTGAGATGCAGGATAGACACGCTCTCAGACGTGACCTTGAGGTTGTTAAATATGATCAATGCCCCACCCTCATTAGGTGCCACCAATGCTCCATGGTGCTCAAAGTTGTAAGGCCCCTATTATGAGGAGAAGCCAAATGTGAGCCCAGACATTGATTGAGTCTTGACTTGTGTATCAGATGAGGTCTATGTGACCAGATGGCAAAAAGGTGACCGTTGTGGGTCTAATCTTTGGGTTAGACAGAGTGGTTAAGCTGGTAGCAACTCGATGCGCATTGCATCGAGTTGCGGTGTAAGGGAAGTAAAAGGGGCCCCTATTGTGGGGTCCGGGGGCCGCGGAAGCGGCCCCCCTGGCGGGGGTCCGGGGGTAGCGCCTTCGGCTCAATGGTAAAGGGAATATTCCCTGGAATATTCCCTGGCCGACTAGTGGAGGCTCATATCGTAGGTTGGTCCCGACCTAACAGCCTTCGCGGGCTATAAAAGCTTAACCCCTTCACAGCCATCTATCACTCATCTTTCACCCAGTCAGAGTTATTGTTCCAGCTAGCCTTAAGCTCTTCACCTATCTTCTATCTAGATCACCATCTAAGCTTCACACAGTGGAAGCGCATGGGTGGACAGAGCCATCTTTGTATCAGTTGTTTAAAGCTAAAGAATTTACTGATTCTCCTCTTTTCTGTTGTGTACTCTCTATCTCTATCTTAGATTCTGTTCGCTACGCCGTGTAATATTTTTACATGGTATTAGAGCCCAGGGGGCTCTAGAGATCGAAGAGTGTGCAAGAGGCAAAGGCTTCAACAGCAAAGAGAAAATATGTCGACTTTCGGAAGCGGTTCTGGCGCATCAGGAACCGATGCAGGAGGTGGTGTTGCTGTACCGGCTATTCAAACACTGAGGATTCGTCCACCAACCTTCAGCGAAGGCAAGTTAGATGGTACAAACTACACCTTGTGGAAGTTCAAAATTACAACTATCCTTAATTCTTATGAGTTTCTAGAGACTGTGATGGGGACTGATGTAGAACCACAGCCTACCCCCGACCCATTAAATCCTAGTGTGATGATTCCTCCAAATGCAGATCTTCTACGAGCTTGGAAACGAATGAATGCAGACGCATTGTGTGCCTTAGTTACAAGCTGTTCTGACAGTGTTCTGACTTTGATTCAGCATACAATCAAAGCGTTAGAGGCTTGGAATGTACTAAGGAGTCAGTATGAAACACGAAACCAAACAAGGATTCAAAACTTGGAGAATCAACTAGTAGTGGAGAAGTTTGCTGAAGGAGAGACGATTGAAGCATTCATCACTCGGATTAAGAATCAGTGCAACCAAATGGCTAGCACTGGGATACAAAAGATTAGCAAAGAGCTAGCTTGGAGGTGTCTTCGGATTTGTCCACAAAAGTTTGATGGACTAGTAACTGCCCTTAATACTCAGGTGAGACCTCAAGCTTTGACTTTTGAGGAGTCTTGTGCATTATTGATGGAGGAGGAGTTGAGGCTGAAAGCTTGAGAAGGAAGCAACAATGGAGATGCTGCATTCTCTGCCAATGCAAAAGGCAAAGGTGGTTCCTCCACCAAAAATGATGGTGACAAAAAGAAGAAGGGCGGCAAGAAGAAGTTTCAAGGAGAGTGCTTCTACAGCAAGAAGAAAGGACATGCAATTGTAGATTGTTGTGTCAAGAAGGCAGATGAAAAGAATGGTACCCTTAAAAATAAAGGGAAAGAGACAGCCAATACGGCTAAAGCAGAGTTGGAATTATTCATGGCGACCATTGAGGAAGTGTGCTCCTCGGCGCAAGAAGAATCTACCACTGACTCATGGGTGTTGGATAGTGGGGCCTCCCCTCACATGACCAACAAGAAGGTCTATACATCTCTATGCAGCCTCTACAAGAATCCATCACTATGATGGTTGGAAATGATGCTAAATGCCCTGCTGCGGGCACAGGTACTATTTCTTTTGTTGCTGCAAATGGTGAAGTCAAAAAGCTTTCAAATGTGTTGTATGTTCCCGAAATCAGGAGAAATCTGTTATCAGTTGCTGCCATAACTGATCTTGGTCATGAAGTGAGGTTCAAGAAGACATGTGCAGAAATTCTTGATAGTGCTGGCACAATTGTTGGCAAAGGAGAAAGAAGGAACAACTTGTATGAGCTAAGTGCTCTTATAGCCACCGCTGGAGTGGGCACAAGTAAGCTTTGGCATGAAAGGTTTGGACACATCGGACTTGCAGTGTTGAAGGAGATGCAAAAGCAAGGTATGGTTGCTCACCTACCTACAATAACTGAATTGAAGGAACCATGTGAAGCTTGTATGATGGGCAAGCAACAGAGAAAGGCATTTCCACAAGAAAGAAAGAATAGAGCACAGGCTCCTCTAGAGTTGGTGCATGCTGACTTGTGTGGTAAGATGCCTACACAAGCCTTGGGGGGATCTTCTTATTTTATGTTGATTGTCAACGACTACAGTAGGAAGATGTGGATGTACTTCCTTCGTGATAAGGCTCAAGATTTTGGTAAGTTTAAAGAATGGCTAAAACTTGTTGAGAATGAAATAGGGAAAAGTGTGAAGAAATTTAGAACAGATGGTGGTGGTGAGTTCAACTCAAAGGAGTTTGAAGGATTTTGCAAGAGCAAAGGGATCAGGCGTCAATTGACAACGCCTCACACACCTCAGCATAAAGGTGTTGTGGAATGTAGGAATCGCACCATTGTGGAGATCGCAAGATGCATGCTAAAGGGCAAGGGATTGCCTAACCATTTTTGGGTTGAAGTTGTTAATACTGCAGTCTACATTCTAAATCGGAGCTACACAAAGGCTCTCAGGGGAAAAACACCTCATGAGGCTTACACTGGAAAGAAACCATATGTCTCACATTTCAGAATTTTTGGATGTGAATGTTATGCTCATGTTCCAGATGAGAAGGGAAACAAGTTAAAACCAAAAATCATAAAATGTATCTTCTTGGGTTATAGTGATGAGCGGAAGGCTTACAAATTATATGACCAAGAGGCAAAGAAGATCATCGCGAGCCTTGATGTGGTGTTCAAGGAGGAGCCGCATACACTGGAGGAGGAGAAGGCAAGTTCTTCCACTTTATCATCAAGCGAAGAAGCAGTCCACTATGAACCTGTCCCGAGACCTATCCCTATCCTTAAGGAGGAGGAAGCATCATCTTCAGATGATGAGGAAAAAGTTCACCAATGTGACATCACCCCACCGAAAAATCCATTGCTGTGTTGGGTGAAGCAGCTCTATGACCACAATAATCCTATGCCTGCATCTGTTGAGGAGAAGGCAGACGGACCAAGGAGGTCTCAGAGAAGAGAGGAGCAAAGGAGAGCTTCTGCTCACATAGTCAATATGGCCTTGATGGTTGAGATTATGAGAGAAGTAAAGGAGGCAACTGACTTAGAAGAAGCACTTGCAGATCCATCATGGAAGGCTGCTATGCAGGCGGAGTATGACAGCATAATGAAAAATGACACTTGGGAGCTAGTGGATCGACCAGCAAAGCAAAAGATTATTGGCACCAAGTGGATCTGGACGTAAAGTACAAGGCTGATGGTACCTTAGAAAAGTAAAAAGCTAGACTGGTTGCCCAAGGATTTTCACAAGTTGAAGGGTTTGATTTTCAAGAGTCATTTGCCCCAACTGCCAGAATGACCACTATTCGCACGGTACTTGCAGTGGCTGCCCACAAGAAGTGGCCAGTGTACCAAATGGATGTTAAGTCAGCGTTCTTAAATGGTGACCTCAAGGAGGAGGTGTGTGTGGCTCAGCCACCAGGGTTTGAGGCCCCCCATTCTGAGAACAAAGTGTGTAAGCTGAAGAAGGCATTGTATGGGCTGAAACAAGCCCCCGGAGCATGGTACCAGCAAATAGATAAGTTCTTTTTAAACCTAAACTTCAAAAGATGTGCCTAAGATGCTAACTTGTATGTTTACAGGGATGGTAAAAAGTCTGTAGTGATTGTCCTATATGTGGACAACCTTCTTATTACAGGTGACTATGAAGGTATGATCAACCAAACTCGAAAGGCTTTGAGTTCTGAGTTTGAAATGATAGACTTGGGCTTGCTGCACTATTATTTGGGGATTGAAGTCTGGCAAGAGACAGGAAAGATCTTCATCTCTCAAAAGAAGTATGCATGGGAGATCTTGAAGGCATTTGGCATGACTGAGTACAAGGAGATAGCTACACCTATGGAGGTGAATGCAAAGTTATCCGTGGAGGATACATCAGCACTAGTAGACATTGGGAGGTATAGGAGGTTGGTTGGCAGTCTGATCTACTTGTGTAACACTAGACCAGATATCAATTTTGCTATTGATGTTTTGAGCAGGTTCTCAAACAAGCCTCATGAGAGTCATTGGAAGGCTGGGATGCGGGTGCTCAGATACTTGAAGAAAACTCTTGACTATGGTAACACATACAGTTTCAAAACTTCTCTTGTGGGGAACTGTGACTCAGATTGGGCAGGAGACAGTGATTCCAGGAAGTCAATTTCTGGTTATTGTTTCTCTTTGGGTTCAGGAATTTTCTCCTGGATTAGTAAGAAGCAACCAATAGTGGCATTGTCTTCTACCAAAGTAGAGTACAGCTTGTTTTGCTGCATGTGAAGTAGTATGGTTGAGAAGGAATCTATGGGTTATGGGAGTGCAGGATGAAGAACCAACTGTGTTGAGATGTGACAATCAGAGTTGCATCGCCATTGCCAAAAATCCAGTGTTTCATGCACGCACCAAACATATAGAGATCCAGTATCACTATGTGTGTGATTTGATGGAGGATGGGATAGTGGAACTGGTCTACTGTCCAACAGAGGAGAACGGAGCAGATATCTTCACCAAAGCACTTACGAAGGATCTGCTTCAAGTTCATCTTCAGAGACTCGGCATTAGGCCGAGGAGATAGTTCACCTATGGGTGGATATTGAGAGGGGGTGTTAGATATGATCAATGCCCCACCCTCATTAGGTGCCACCAATGATCCATGGTGCTCAAAGTTGTAAGGCCCCCATTATGAAGAGAAGCCAAATGAAGCCAAATGTGAGCCCGGACATTGATTGAGTCCTGACTTGTATATTAGATGAGGTCTATGTGACCGGATGGCAAAAAGGTGACCGTTGTAGGTCTAATCTTTGGGTTAGACGGAGTGGTTAAGTTGGTAGCAACTCGAGGCGCATTGCATCGAGTTGTGGTGTAAGGGAGTTAAAAGGGGCCCTTATTGTGGGGTCCGAGGGCCACAGAAGCGGCCCCTGGCTAGGGGGTCCCAGGGGGGCTAGCGACCCCCCTGGCAGGGGTCTGGGGGCAATGCCCCTGGCTTGATGGTAAAGGGAATATTCCTTGTCCGACTAGTGGAGGCTCATATGGTAGGTCGGTCAGGCCGACCTAACAGTCTTCGCAAGCTATAAAAGCTAAACCCCTTCACAGCCATCTATCACTCATCTTTCACCCTGTCAGAGTTGTTGTTCCAGCTAGCCTTAAGCTCTTCACATATCTTCTATCTAGATCGCCATCTAAGCTTCGCACAGTGGAAGCACACGGGTGGATAGAGCCATCTTTGTATCAAATTTTTAAAGCTAAAGAATTTACTGATTCTCCTCTTTTTTGTTGTGTACTCTCTATCTCTATCTCAGATTCTGTTTGTTGCACCGTGTAATATTTGTACAGAGGTCAAACCCTCTAGTCAGAGCGTGTACATATCCGTGTTTGAGATGCAGCATAGACGCGCTCTCAGATGCAATTCTGAAGTCAAAGCTTCTGGGTAGCGTGCGTATATTCCCACGTCTGCAATGCAGAATACATGCGCCTGGAGACGCGACTCTGAAGTCAAAGCTTCTGGGCAGAGTGCCTGTATTCCCATGTCTGAGATGCAGAATACATGCACCTGGAGACGCGACTCTGAAGTCAAAGATTCTAGGTAGAGCACATGTATTCTCGCGTTTGAGAGGCAGAATACATGTGCTAGGACACGTGACCGCAGGAGACCCGATGACATAGCTTTGCGTCAAACGCACTGTCAAACGTGCTCAGTCGGCTAATTTCAATCTGACAATCGCCATCCGTGATTTCTAAAGCAAGAGACAAATGAGAATGTCCAGGCATATGCCAAGAAACTAAAGCAAGTTCTTCGCAAACTTAACACTTATATTCCCATTCCAGCAACTGCACAGTTGCAATATTTTCTACATGGATTGGATTTTAATATCGAGGTGCAGCTGAGTAGTGTTGCTTTGGCCGATATTGACACTGCCATTACCCAAGCAGAAGGAGTAGAGTCGTGCTTTGCAAGCGGCTTATGTAGCAATGATAAATTGAAATGGTAATAATTTGGCATTGACCAATGGGAGTCAAGGGGACTGCATGTTAAATACGAGTGGCAGAGGGAGTATTATGTCGAATCTGCCTATGTTACCAGCTCCTCCTAGCATGACTATGCCTATGGCTAGTCAGGCACCTCACTAAATAGTGGTGGAAATCAAACAATGAATCCTAATGTTGTCCCAGTTGGTCAGCAGCCGATTCCTAATCAAGTGGTTAGACCCATGGGACGACATCACGGCTGTGAGTCGAGTGCTTCTAATGTCCTTGGTGAAGTTAAGGACACATGATGAAGCACCACACCGATATGATCTCTAAACAGTATCTACAAATAGTTGTGGATGTCAATTTTCTTAAGAAGCAACAGAATTTGATAGGGAGCCGATGCCCTGAAGAGGGTGGCCCCTCAAGATTCAATTGTAAGCGGTGTGGGGGCCAACATTTCCCTAGGAATTGCCCGAATGTCAAATGTGATATTTGCGGGAAGTTTGGCCACTTAGCTGCTACCTATTGGAGTAATATTAGTTCTCTCTAACAAGGGAGTAAACAATCAGGTCCAGTTAACCATCACCCATGCACAAGAGAATAATCTCCGGCAAGATGATGGACCAAGGCAAATACTGCAAAGAGGAAAGGCTATTGTAGAGGAGTTACCTCATGGCAATGGAGTCAGCCTTATTGAGGTTGTACGTGTCAATGATGTTGAAACTTCTAATCTACGAGATCTAACAAGAGGTCAAAAGATTAAAGAGGGGGACAGAGGAATTGTAAAACTTGTTGAGGGAAGCCCTAAGCAAGATGCTAGGGAAAAGTGAGTCTCGAATCCTGATAAGGAAGGTGGACCGTTAACACCTGAAGGTGGACGGTTAAGACCTGTTGCTGTAAAGTTGATCCTGAGAAGGATAAAGGATTGCCAAGAAAGAAGGTAAAGGCTAAAAAAGAGGCACCAAAGCCGATGGAAAGACCAAAGGAGAGAATGGTTTGGTGCGAGAAGAGAACTTTGGCTAATTACCACGACTTTGATCTAGCAAGTTTCCTTTGCAAAGTCAAACCAGACATGAATCTCCTGCAATTGATTAAACTTTCTCCAGGAGTATGCAAGGAATTCAAGAAAATCCTGCGTATAGGGTATATAGTAGAACCTTTGGGCATAGCTAGAGTGGGGGAAGATTGGTTTGATCATGCTGAAAAGCATTGCCCTAGGGTTCCAGGATATGTGGATGGAATATTCGTGGAGCACGCTATCGTGGACATTGGATCCTCCATCAATATCATAAGTTCAGACTTGATGGAGAGGTTAGGTCTAGAGATCCAAAAAGACGGCTCCACACTTCTTAGGATAGCTAATGATAGTCTAAGACAACCAAAAGGTTGCAATACTAAGGTCCACGTTACAGTTGCAAGCGTGGAATGCTATCTAGACTTTAGGGTAATAAGGTTTGCATGACATCCTAGCTATTAAGTTTTGCTAGGCAGGCCATGGATTCTACGGACAGAGTGTCAAGTCGATATACCCACTGGTTGAGTGATTCTAGGTCAAGGTGCCCATCATGTAATAGTGGATGCTTACCCTGAGTCTTCTTAGAGTGAGAGAGCTCCACTATCCTCCACTGAACTAGAAATAGTAGATGATCCATCTGGTAGTGAGACGTCATCTAGAGATGGATCTAAGGAAGGGTCCACTACAGAGGATATTTATTAGATAACCTTGAATGAGCTGATAGAGCCTCTTGCTATATATGCAGGAGGTATGGGCCATAATTTGATGCATTTAGTTTAGGGCTGAGGGCTCTATTTTTCCCCTTGGAATGGAGCATATTTGTGTATATTTGCCTGGAGCCCCGAGAGGAACACCAAGGAAAAGGGAATTCTCTTGCAAGAAAATCTATCTTGTAACATCAACAAGCTTGTTTATCATGTTTCATATGATCACAATGAAGAAAAGAACACCAGGCACAACAAATCTTCATGCAGCATCATGTAAATCTCCCACGGTTTTTAATAGAATCAACCATATTCTTCAACATCTTCACAAAATCCATCAATAGAACAAAGAAAGCAAAGAAATACACCATCTTTGAATGGAAATACATCACATAGTATTCATCTTCAATATCTTCATAGTCTTCTCTCTCAATCTCTCATATACAATCACTCTGTTTTAGTAGAATTGGCTATCTCTGACTCTCTCTCTCTCACTCTATCAATAATACATCATATCCTCACTACAATCTCTCAAAAATTACTCTCAATAATCACTCTTAGGTCGTGGATACCCCTCCCAAGAGGTATGTCTGATATGAAGAGTCACCAGAGCCACTACAGTGTCCTTTCATAGCTCACTACTGTCACTTCACTCTAGTCTTCTCTTGAGTCTTCAGCAGCTACTTCTTTCACTTCTTTCAGCTCTTTTGCACTTGTATTCACATCTTTCCAAGGCTAGAAAACTTTCCCAAAGTCACACATACATTCCACAGAACACTTACAGAAGCATACAGAACAGTCTACATAACAGTACCAGAACAGAACAGAGACAGAGCAGAACAGAGACAGAACAGAAGCAGAGGCTCTACAGAAGACCTACAGAAGGTTATCAAAACTACATAACTCATTCTCAAATCATTCCAAACTCTCATAAACCATTCAATAAACTTTCACAATATCTCAATCTTCATCAATCAATACTCTATCCCTCTTCACAGAAGATAATCAGAACAAAACAGACCAAAACAGAGAAAAACAGAAGGTATACAGAACCTATCAGAACATCACAGAACCACCAATAAACATCATGATCTTCCAAAACAAAATCAATATCATCTAAAACACTCTCAAACCACTTCCAAACCAATCAATCATCCCATAAAATCAACCATTCAGCTCTCAAAAACAACAAAAATCAGCCAAAAAACAAGTCATTTCAACACTCAACATATCCCCACACTTAATAAGGAAGCGTCCTCGCGACCCAGGAAAAAGGGAATACAAGTTCATAGAAAAGCTCAACTTTGATCTTCAATATCTTTTCAAAAAGAATCCATCCACCACGACCCCAACTTATAACCTGTTTCTGATATAAAAATACAAAGAAAGGAAAACCCTTTATACATTAACACCTCTTATCAAACTAAAAATCATAACAAATTTGTAAAGGATATAAAAGTTTTCTTCTTCGTCATTTGCATCAGCTTCAATTCTCCATCCACGACCCCAACTTTACAAATCTCCAAAACATAGCTCGTACACAAAATCCAATAGGAAACCACCATGTTCGTTTGACATACATGAACTCACAACACAAACACTAATACACAACACAACCATCTGAATGACTTCTTCAAAAAGAGAGTTGTTCATTAAAAGCTTCCATTATACATGGAAAAGGTATCAATGAAGATGATCCCTCTTAAAAGATTGATGTTGTCGGAATCGATCCATAGATAAGGATTCATCTACAAAGTTTTTAGGAGGATTTTGAAAAAATTGGAGACAGCACATCCTTTCCAACAGGACCAAGTATCTGCTAGGCAAACAGAGGGCATGAAAATACAGTATCTCCAACTGATGGGAATCAATGCTAACATTGACATTCATGCACAACTTTGGAATAGGCTTTGAATCAGTATGAGAGTGCCTATGCATATACGCCAGGTACCAAGCAAAGTGAGCAGTTAATCTCACTGAGGGATCTGCAGACTGTGAATACTGTTGGGCAAAATGAATATAGTTTTGATAAGCTTGACTGGAAGCTGTCCATTCTCCTGGAATTATTGGCCAATTAATCTGCGGTCCTGTAAGGCAATCATCCGAACTCCATCCCCTTCTTCTGGAAATCTGAGTATCAAAACCGTCACAGTCACTAACCAACTGAGGTGGTTGAGATATGGAAGTGTTAGGAGAGGGTAGTGGAATAAGGGAAAGTGGATGTAGGGAAGGATAGAAAAAATCATAAAAGGAAGAAAAGGTTAAAGAAGGAGTGGCAGAAATTTGTAAGGAATCACTAAGGAACGGTGTTAACTGATAAATAGGAAATGTGGAGGGTACATTTATGAGGGGTGAAGGACAGGGTGGAGAAGGCGAAAATACCCTATCCTCAATAAAGGAACAGTAAGTGAAAATAGAAATTTGAGGAAAATTGGAAGGTTGGAAAAGAAGTGGTAAAATTACTGTGGAATTAGTTTGACAAAGGGAAATATATATAGCATAGCGATGAGCCAATTGTTGGTAATAGAGGAGGGTAGGAACAGAAGGTCCTAAGAGAGATCGTCTATGATAGGCATCAAAGAAGATAGCATCAAATGGATTATGTTTGGAAAGATATGTTAAGAGATCCATCCTCAGTTGGTTAGTACTCTGTACAAAGGTAGGAGGTGTGTTTTGTCTTTGATTTAGGATCACCGAATCAATCATGGGATGCCACGAATTATCCTGACAATCAGCTACTTTGGAGGAATAACTTTGAAACATATCAGCTATGCGCAACTCCAAATGATTGACATATAGAACAGCCTGTAAGACCACATCCCCCACATACCATGCCATATCTACTTCATCTGGAATTAACAAATCTCCTCGGAGATACATATATGACATCAACATGGTGTTTGGCGTGACAGAATCTTCAAAGACCATTCTGACTACCTCTGTCAACAACTCAGCAGACTAAGCTCCACTCCAGCCATCCTCTGGAAAAGGTAAATCCATCATGGAAAGCTTCATGTAGAAGACCAACTTCTGTAAGTGGTAGTGGACAAAGAAAGAATGGTCTGGTAAGACATATTCCTGAAACTGTTCAAAGGTAGACCATAACAAGTCCATTCGGGACTGCAATCTTTCCACTTTGTCTTGGAATAGAGGGCACAAAGTAGCCTGTCTCTGTAAGGCAGCCAAGTCCTGCTGTGAAAGAGAAGGAATTAATGAAACAGGAGGGCTTGGAGGAATAGAGCGGGACTTTGCAAGCTGATCTTGCAACTGCTGGATTTGGGAGGCTTGGTTGGCCACTGTGTCATTAGCCATCTGTAAAGCTGAAAGCTTGTCATCTAAAAGAACTTGGAATTCTTTCACTTCGCTGGACATCCTCTCCTTCTCTGCTGAAAGGCTAGTAACCTGTGACTGAGCCTCAAATAACTGGGTCTTCAATGAAGCAATCTCATCGCTTTGAGTGGCAACCAGTTGGGTTTGCTGTTCCATTTGCTTAAATAGATCTGCTAGGGTATCCTTAGCAGAAGCTAACTCAGATGTTGCCTTATGCAACTGGTCTTTAGACTGCATGAGCTCCTCATAGAAAGATGCGTACAGCTGTTGAACACAGGCTGTCACTGACAACTCAATGGAACTTTGAATATCCTTGCAGAGGAAAGGAATGGCATCTCCTGAGACGAGAGTGTTTAGGGAAGGAAATGAGATCTCCAAGGATCCTTCTCGATGTGCTCTGAACAGGTTATTACAAGTGAGATACCCAGGGAGTTCACTGCCAGAGGTAGCAGGGATAGGCACTGAGGGAAGTACAGCAGGGGCTTTATCCGCTACCCGCTTCAAGCGTTTGCGCTGTATGACCAGGGGAGGCGGAGAATCATCATCCTTTATGTCAATGGGTTCTGACTCTTCTGAAGGTGGAGGAGGAGGTACTGGATCTGATGGAAGAGGTGGAGGCACAGTCTTTTGTAAACCTGAATAGGTCAAGAAGGCAGACAAATATGATCCATAGGTAACATTGGTAACATTACCCCTCGTGACTTTAACAAAATGCTGATCCATTTTAGTGAGGAGGTAAGTGCTCCAATCAATAGCAACTCCTTTCAGCACCATCCTGGAAGCTGTGAAAAGCTCTTTGGAAAAATAGTGGGATGGCGTTTTGGCAGGCATGAACCTGTCCTGAAGGAACTGGCACATCGTCTTCCATACGGGATCAGTAATCATAGAAAACGAAACTCCGGAAGAGTTTATCACCTTCTTAACATCAAGGACTTCCCTTGTCTGCTTCTGCAATAGCTTGAGAATCTCTTCATTAGAGAAGAGCTGACGAGTGGTTACAAAAGGTTCTCCTTTGGAGGGAAGAGACAGAGCCTTCCCTAGGCCTCGAGATGTCAACGTCATAGACATGCCCTGGACTACGCCTGTCTTCTTGCTGTAAGAGACCAGGAACTCATCACATAACGACGGATCCTCTGGAAGCAATGGAAAAGGAGTGGCCACAAAAGCAGCAAGTCCCGCCTTCGTGAGAGGCTCAAAAGTAAGTAGGGAAGAGTAATCCCTACTAACTAATGGGACGTACTGGATAGGGGGAGGAGCATGAGAAGGCGCCATTCAGATGGTTACACACACACCACAAACACAGACAATCAAGGAGAATGCCTGCAAAGCAACAGACAAAAAACCAAGGATAAGAGAATTACCAATCAAACGTGACACGACCTACTAACCCCAAGCAAACCACATCCTAGAAAAAATTTGACATGACCTCGAGACAAATGCGACCGAAAGCTTCATGCGATGCATCAGACAAACACCCTGAACCCCGTAGCAGGCAACAAAAGAAAAAAACTGCATACCGTACCCGTAACCGTAACTAAGACAGTAAACCAAAATAAGACCACATCCGGCACATATCAATACTATATTTGTGATAGAACCAAGACTGGACCATGGAAAATAACACTAATGACTGCGCATACCCATCCCTCGAAACGCTTCATTAAAAAGGGAAATTAAGTGCAGTGAGGGGGAATTAATTTAATGAAGGGTTGATTTTAATTAATTAATAAAAATGGGTGAATTTTTATTAGGTGATAAACCTTAACAAGAAAATGGCGGTTCCTTATTATAAATTAAATTACCAATTATTAGGTTAAAACGGTGCAGTTATTCGATTCCCGGACTTCGATTCCCGACTGGGTCTCTAAATGCAATTCATTGATTACAAATTAAGGTGATGTGGAGCGCTTTTTTGCCAGCGCGTGCTCAAGTGACGGCTGGTTAATTTTAATTAAAAAGTTAAAGTGCCTCTTTAGCGCACGTAGCGCGTGCTAAGTGAACGGTTGGTTTATTTTAATTAAAAAGAATGTGTATGTTGAGCGCGAATGCGCGTGGAAACTGTGGGTGAATTAAAGGGTTCATTTTAACAATTAATTTGTGATTAAGGGGGAAATGAAAATAAATAAAGCACATAAAATAAATACCTGGAAGGGGTGTGTATGGAATGCAGAAATGCGCACGGAAGAGTCTCCCAAAAGAAGTGAATCCAGTAAAGAAAAAGTAAAGATCACTGATGAAACAACAACGACAACACCTTAGCGGATGGGTTAATTTGGTTTTTGTGGGTTTTTTATTTTTATTTTTATTTTTATGTTTATTTTTTTAATTATTATTTTTTTGTTTTGTTGTGTTAAGTTGGGAGTAGTTATGGTTGAATAAATGAAAAATGAGCAAAGAAGGTGAGGGGAATTTTTAAGAATTTTTAAGAATTTTTTGAGAATTTTTTACTGTTTTTAAATGAAATTTCTACATTTATTGGCAATTTGGGGAATTAAATGAGGAAATATGCAATTTTCAGAAATTTTAGGGTGAGTAATTTCCAGCGAACAACTCCCAAAAATTGGCAAAAAGCAAAAGGAATTTTTAGAATTTTTTTTGACTTTTTTAATGGAAAAAAATTAAGTTAGAAATTAATTAAATCACATAAATCATGTTAATCAAATAAGTCAGTTAGAAAGAAGTCAGTTAAGTCTGGTTAGTGTGGGTAAGTCATGTTAGTCACAAGAAGTCAAGTCAGGTAGGTTAGGCAGGTTAGGTTACTCAGGGTAAGTTAGGGTAGCTAACTAGGGTTAGGTGGTTAGTGGGTGGGGTTAGGTTAGTTAACTAGGGTTAGGGTTAACTAGGTTAGGGTTAGCTAGGTTAGGGTTAGCTAGGTTAGGGTTAGCTAGGTTAGGGTTAGCTAGGTTAGGGTTAGCTAGGTTAGGGTTAACTAGGTTAGGGTTAGCTAGGTTAGGGTTAGCTAGGTTAGGGTTAGCTAGGTTAGGGTTAGCTAGGTTAGGGTTAACTAGGTTAGGGTTAGCTAGGTTAGGGTTAGCTAGGTTAGGGTTAGCTAGGTTAGGGTTAACTAGGTTAGGGTTAACTAGGTTAGGGTTAGCAAACCTAGTTAGGGTTGGGGGGGGGGGTAACTAACCTAGTTAGGGTTAGGGGTGGGGTTAGGTTAGTTAACTAGATTAGGGTTAATGGGAATTAACTAGTTTAGAGTTAATTTGTAACTGGAGTTAAGTTACTTGAATCTAACTGAACTTAGGTTAGTATTAAGTAAATTAAGGTTAGTAACTAACCTAGGGATAGTTAAAGGAAGAGGTGGTGGTGGAAGGTGGAGGAGGAAGAAGGTGGTGGTGGATGGCTGGGGCACGTCCGGCGGCGACGGGGGCAGCCGGGGCGCGACGAGGGCGGCCGCACGGGCGGGCGCGGCGGCAACGGGGGCGGGCTCTGCAGGCGGGGCGGCGAATCCTTAGGCGGGCGGCGACGTCAGCAGGGGATGGAGGAGGGAGGGAAAGAGGAGGGACGGTGGCGACGGGGCAGGAGGGGAGGAGAAAGGAAGGAGGAGGAGGAGGAGGGGGAAGAGGAGAAGGCGGGGGAGGCGCAGGGAGGAAGAAGGGAGGGAGAAGGGGCGACGGGGGAGGCGGCGCGACGGGAGGAGGGCGGCTGTATTGAGCACGACGGCGGCAGAGGAGGTGGAGGCGGCTTCCGGGAGGAGAGCGGCTGCGGGGCGCAGGGCCGGGAGAGAAGAAGGGAGAGGGAGGGGTAGAAGCAGGAGAAGGAAGAGGAGGAGGAAGAGGAGAAGGGGGGGGAGGGGGTGGAGGGTGGAGAGAAAGAAGGGGGAGGGATGCAGGGAGGACGGGGAAAGAGAGAGAAGAGGGAAGAGATAGGGAGGGAGGTGGTTGGGTTAAGGGGTGGGCGGGCAGGTTGGGGTGGACAGGGGGTAGTGGGCAGGGTAGGTGGTCAGGGCCCAAGGGGGGTAGAAGGTGGACAGGGGGTGGGCAGGGCCAAGGGCGCATACCCCCGTCCCGCGCACGTGCGCGGGGTGGGGTAAAAAAATTTGCCGTGACAGGATTGAAATGACGCTGGGATGACGGGACGGGGTATGCGGTCACGACCGGGACACGTGGAGACGCATAAAATCGAAAAAGGGCACGTTCACGCGCAAAACAGGCGCGTGAATACACGTAAAAATAAAGAAAAATTAATAACTCCCAATCCGGACGTCAAAACGAAATAGCGTAAAAACAAAAAGTGGGCAGGACGACAGGGAGAAAACAAGAAAAATATATGACGAAAGTTCCAGGAGGGGTAAAGGGCGGTCACGTGCAAAAAACACAAAAAACGAACAAAAAATGCATTTAAAAATTAATATCGAAAGATCCGTGCATCGGAACAAGGTGCAGAAAAAAGAAAAACTGTGCAGGAAGATGTGCCCGACAATCCTATCACATCAAAACAGAATCCCGACTGAGATAAGATGCGTTCACATGGGAAAAACACAAAAAACAAACCCAAAAATAGAATCGGAAATTAAAATCGGACAAACCGTTCACCGGAATGACATGCAGTAAGAAGGAAAAATGTCCGCAGGGAGGAGTGGCACAGGTTTATCATGCGAAAACGCAGTTCCGGTGGAAGGAGGAGGGGTTCATATGCAAAAAACTCCAAAAATACGCCCGAAAACTCAGTTAAAAATTAATAAGTAAAAATACAAAAGTCGAAAAAGGGTGGAGGAAAAAGGAAAAAGGTGGGGGAAGGCACAGGGGACACGGCTGTCAAATCAAATTGGAATTCCGATACAAATAGGGCAGGTTCACATGGAAAAATAGCAAAAAGACGCAGGAAAAAGTCTTAAAAAACCGGAAAATGAATAATGGACAAACCGTGTATCGGAATGATGCGGAGGAGAAAGGAAAAATGTCAGGGGAAAAGTGGTTGTCAGGGATATGATGTCAGAGCATGGTTCCGAAGCAAGAAAAGTGCGTTCTCATGGAAAACCGGCTAAGTTACGCAAAATGCTTCAAAAATTAATAACTCAAAAACCGTGCACCGGAACAAGGGTAGGTAAAAAGGAAAAATGATCAGTTCAAAGGGAGGAACAGGGCTATAAGGTTGGATTTGGACTTCGGTGAATGTAGGGTGCATTCACATGGCAGGACCACAAAAGCAGGGAATGAAGGAAAACTGCAAGGGAACAGCCCCAAAGGTGGGGGGAACATAACTGGGTGGGTGGGAAGGGATCCCATTAGGGTAAAAGCAAGGCAAGGCATACATGCATGAGCAGGGTAAGGCATATGCAGAGGATATGCAATGTAGACATGTAGGGACGCGTCCCCACACTTAAGACCTTAACAGATAGGGTTAACCGAGCAACAGGGACCTAGGACCACGCCATAGAGCATCCACTAACATCCCCACACTTAAAACATGACCGTCACAAAGAAACCAAAGTGTAGGGTTAGAAAAACTTGGCCCGTTTCGTCAAGAATCAAGGTTGAGTGTCGACGGCACGTCCAGTGTGGTTGTCGGCGCTGGAGGGACCAAGGCATCTTCTCGGCACACGTTCGTCATGGCCAGGACCACGCGGCAGCACCCAGGGAGGTAGCTGATGGAAGGAATCACAGGAAATTCGTCGATGATGAGGGATACTACACTCAACTCACAGTCACTCAAACGAAATGAAAGAACAGTCACTCGCCCCATGACTAATATCACTCGAGAAAGAATGATTAAAACCCATATCTCATACCCGGTGGAGGAATCGACAAGGGGGAATGGTGCAAAGGGAGTATGCCAGGGTGCACAGTTGATGGTGCATTAGTGCGTCCGACCCGTCTGGCATAGGTGCAAGGAGGAAGGCAAGGAAGCCTTACAGTGCAGTGTACAGAACAGAGTGATGTGTCTTGTGTTGATGGTAAAGACCCATCCCGTGGGTGCACAGGGAAACGGGAACATACCTAACTCCAAGTGTCGTAACGTCCCTCAATCTCACCTCTCGGTATTTGATTGAAGAAACTCCAGTCACACTCAACCCACCCTCTGTCTCACGCTCTGTTGATAATTACAGGAGGGCAGCCTTTTCCTGAAACCCATTGATGTAATCCTCACAGTCGCTTGTGCAAAGGTTGTATGCCTTGTGCGCATTTGATGGTGCAACTATGCATCCCGCCCTATGCCGGCATACGGTGCGAGAAGGAAGGCCAGGGAGCCTTATGGTGTAGTGCACAGAAACAAATTGTGCTTTGTGCATGGAGAGGCCCATCCCGTGAGTGCAACACTTCATTCACACTTCTCACCTCTCATTTGATTTGAAGGGAAAAGACTGGTCTCTCGCCCCACCCTCTGTCTCACGCTCTGTTGATAATTACAGAGGGCAACCATACTCACTTCCCCATCCGGTTAGGATGAAAGCTCACATCACTCAAGGGGTTGTCGATGAAGATCGCGTCATCAGTTGTTGAAGAGGCGTACCCAGGGAGGTAGCCATCAAATCGATTATTGTATTGGACAGGAACATGTCGTCTGCTAGAGGACAGTTAGTCACTTTGCAGAAAGACCCAGGACACAGCGTACCAAGGGAGGCAGCTTCGGAATTGGATCCTAGGGATATCAATTAATAAATCCACTTTCTGGACTGCTAGGTGTTACCACCTTTTCCACAGCCAGCTTCTCGCCCAAGGGTGTTTACCACCTTTTCTCGAAACGAGGCCTGCTATGACAGGGAATTGCTTCCTTTTCTCTCCTAACAGATTTGTTTGTTTTTTTTTCTTCTTTGTTTTTTCTTTTTTCTCTTAATTTCCCCTATTCCCGAGGGTGTTTCCACCTTTTCTCGAAGGATAGGTCGGCATGACAGGGATCTAAGTCCTTTTCTCCCATGACCGATATGTTTTGTTTTTTTTTTTTCTCTTTTTGTTTTTCTGCAAATTGAGCAAGGGAATGGTAGAAAAACCATGTGTCAAAACCCACCTCGCCATTGTCGCTGGTGGAAAATAGAGGATAAGAGATCAAGGCTGGAAGGGGGTTTTGAGGGGACAAAGGGTTGCGTCCACCTCATCAGAAGTGGCTGAAGAATGGCTATCAGAAGTAGCATCATAAGAAGTACAGTGCTGCACCAACGAGGGAAAGGATCAAGTGTCCATAATTGTCAAGATCCCCAAGGAGGGAAGTACTTCTTCAGGCGATATCCATTGATCAGAAAGGGATCATCAGAGGCATCAACGGTCTGCACTTGGACAGAGCCATTAGGGTTGACTGCAAGTACCTTATAGGGGCCCATCCACCGCTGCTGGAGCTTGCCAGGAAACTTGCCAAAGCGTGAATCATAGGCTAGGACCAAATCACCTTCTTTGAACTCCTTGTGCTTGATGAAACTATCATGGTAAGCCTTGCGTCGAGCTTGCGTGGCTTCCATGCACTGTAGAGCCATCCTGCGAATTTCATCCAAACATTCCAAATGCAGGAGACGGCGTTGCAGTGAATCATCATCCCCCAAACGCTCTTTGATCGCCACTCTCAAAGAGGGTAGTTCCAGTTCAACAGGAAAAACAGCTTCTGTTCCATACACCAACTGGAAAGGTGTCTGTCCCATTGCTGCTTTATGGGAGGTTCTGTATGCCCAGAGGGCCTCTGTAAGTCGATCATCCCAATCACGACGATGTGCAACAATTGTTCTTGTCAGAATCGAGCAGAGGATGCGATTGGTGACTTCGACTTGGCCGTTGGCTCTGGGGTAATAAGGAGTGGACTTGCGATGGCGGATCTTATACAACTCTGTCAACTCTTCCATGACTTTGTTAAGGAAATGAGTGCCTCTGTCACTTACCAGTTCTAAGGGACTGCCAAAACGGGTGATGATATTCTCGTACATGAACAGGGCCACGCTGTTACCATCGTCCCGCTTTAGGGCTTTAGCTTTACACCACTTTGTGACATAATCTGTACATACGAGGATGTATCGGTTCTGTTTCCTTCTGGTGGGAGGGTCGATCGGACCTACGAAGTCAATGCCCCACTTCTCAAACGGCTTCAAAGGAAGGATAGGTTGCAGTGGCATGGCACTTGTCCTGGTGGGTTTCCCCATTCTTTGATAAGCATCACATCTTTTACAGTAATCATAGGAATCTTTGTGGATGGTAGGCCGCCAATATCCTGCTAGCAGAGCCTTCCTAGTAGCTTCTCCTGCAAAGTGACCTCCACATGGCTCGTCGTGGCAAGCCTTCAGAACAATCCCAATCTCTTCTCCTGCAACACATCTTCTGAGCACTTCATCTTTGCCTTTCTTGTACATTACACCGCCTAGCAGGGTGTAGGGGGCTGATTCTAGTATGAGCTTCTTCCTTTCCCGACTAGAAATACCATGAGGGTACTGTTGGGTTGCCAGCAGGTTGGCAATGTCTGCATACCAGGGAGTGATAGTTTCTACCAAAAATAGGGAAGCATCAGGGAGGTCTGGATCATCCTGCTCCTCGTCTGCAGTTTGTGGGATACGCGACAGATGATCAGCCAGAACATGGGAACGACCAGGCTTAGTAATCACCTCAAAGTCAAACTCCTGGAATAAAATGAGCCATCTCATCATTCGTCCTTTCACATCTGCTTTGTTCATCAAGAAGGATAGGGCCTCATGATCCACATAAAATTTAAAGTGGGTGGATAGGAGGTAGTGGCGGAACTTCTCCAGGGCAAACACCATTGCCAAGCACTCCAGCTCTGTCACTGTATAGTTCCGTTCCCTATCAGTGACTTTTCGGCTTGCATAATAGATCGGTTGATCCAACTTCGAGGAGCGCTTTTGGCAGAGGACAGCACCTAAGCCTTCAATTGATGCATCAGTGTGTACATGGAACTCTTTCGTCCAATCAGGAGGTTGCAGAATGGGTGCCTCTATCAGACACTGCTTCAGAGTGTGGAAGGCTTTGTCACATTCTTCTGTCCAAGTAAACTCTGCATCTTTCCTCAGGAGCTTGTGCAAGGAAGTTGCCTTTGTTGCAAAATGAGCTATAAACCTTCTGTAGTAACCCACATGGCCTAAGAATCCCCTCAACTGTTTGAGGTTGGTGGGTGCTGCCAGAGCTGCAATCTTTTCAATCTTTGTAGGGTCTGTTGATATCCCTTGTGCAGAGACAATGTGGCCCAACAGGACTCCAGAAGAAACCCCAAAGATGCATTTGTCGGGGTTGAGGGAAATCCCATACTCCCGGCATCGATCAAAGCATTGCTCCAAATGTCCCCAGTGTTCACTGATCAAACTGTAGACACAGAAGTCATCCAAATATACCTCGATAAAGTCATGCAGATGATTCTAAAATGCAGCCATCATGACTCGTTGGAAAGTAGTAGGGGCATTGCAGAGCCCAAATGGCATCACTCAGTAAGCATAGGTCCCCCATTCTGTGGTGAAGGTTGTTTTGGATTGGTCTTCTTCTGCGATTTGGACTTGGTTGTATCCACTGAATCCATCCAGAAGGGAATAAAGCTCATGTCCTGCCACTGTGTCCAATAGTTGGTCTGTGAAAGGGATAGGAAAATGATCCTTCTTCGTCTTGGAATTAAGTTTTTGGAAATCCACACATATTCCCAATTTGCCATTCTTCTTGGGTACAACCACGATGGGTGAAACCCATTCACTGTTTGCCACTGGATAGATGAACTCGGCTTCCAGAAGCTTCAGCAGCTCCGCTTTCACCAATGTGGAATAATTCGGGTTCATTCGCCTCTGTCGTTGCCGTACTGGCTTGGCATCAGGCTCCAAATCAATATGATGTTGACATATTGTGGGATCAATCCCCTTTAGGTCTTTGTAAGACCATGCAAACACGTCCAAATTTTCTTTCAACAAGTTGTACAAAGTTGACAACTCCTCTTCTGGGAGACTGCTACCCACCTTCAAATGGCGTTCAGTGCCTTCAGCATCCACAATGATTAATTGCCTTTCACCTTCTACTTCACGAATGAAGGTCCCACGGACTGCTTCTGGATACAGATCCGACTCCTTCAGGGGAGTGATGTCCTCTTCTGATGTCCCACTAGAACCAACTTCTTCTTTTGGTGGAGACTTAGGTTGCTCTTTAAGACGTTGGAATGGAATTAGAGCTGTTTCGGGTTTGGTTTCAAGATTAATTACGTCTTGGCTTGAAGACTCATCTTCTGAAGATGACACATCCAGGAACGTCACATGACAGGGACCCTCTAATTTCTGTTGGGTTTGTCGGACTGGTGCTTGTTGGCACGGTGCATCATCATCATCTTTCTTTGGCAAGGATGGGTTAGGACGGCAGGAGCCACACTTAAAAGACGGCTTGCTCTTCTTAATCCATTTCTTATAAAGGTTTTGCATATGAGAAGATCCATTTACCAGACCAAATGGTACCATCGCCATTCTGTCCCATAGCATGAGCTCATCGGCTTCTGATGCTTCTGGAACTTCTTCCTCAAATGTATCCTCTTCAGGTGGGATAGACTCTTTTGGCTCACTTTCATCACCTTCTTCGTCCATATCATATTCATCCTCTTCTGTCTCTGTCTCTGTCTCTGCTTCTGCTTCTGCTTCTGCTTCTGCTTCTATAGGAGCTCTGTAACAGAAGAACAGATTCTCTGTTTCCTCTCCTGCCTCTGTCTCTGCTTCTGCTTCTGCTTCTGCTTCTGCTGTGACCATGTAACAGGGAGAGCAGTACATCCATGCTTCTATCTCACTATCAGAAGTGATTTCCGAAGTCATTTCTGATTCAGGCAGGAAGTATTCACCCATTGATAACGGCTTTGCATCTTTTGGAAGTCGGCTTACAGTATCCACTGTTAAAGAATGTGCCACTGTTTTCTTGGGAAGGATCTGTTTGATAGCATCTTCATCTGCTGATGTTCCATCAGTAGCCTCATTAGGGGAGTCAGAAGATAATTCCAAGGAGGTGGATCCATGTCCTTTTTGAGAACCATACAGTTTCAGCACCACTTTGTTGGGTCCTCGACCCAAGGTCAAGGTTCCTTTGAACCAATCCGTCCTTGCTCGAGCTTCAAAAAGCCATGGTCTGCCCAGTAGCAGAGGATAGGATGTACCATAAGAGTTTGGCTTCACCACCAGATAGGTTAGCCAATAATCTTTTCCAGCCACTGTAGTCTTCACATATGGGAGAATGCCCAAAGGCTTGATTCTGCTCTGATCCGCCAGTCTGATGAGCCATTGGGTGGGTTGCACACCTTGTAGGCCTAGATCCTTCATCGTCACATCCGTCATAATGTTCACTGATGAGCCTCCATCAATTAGTGCATTTACAATGAAGCAGCCTTCTATCCACGCGCCAGTCTCTGGAGTACCTGGATCTAGGAAAGCATTCGCTACATCCACTTCTTTTACAGGCTCTGGAGCCTTGTTGGACTTTGTTGCTATTGAGGGAGCAATCCTTAAGCCACGTCTTCTTGTCAGTATACTTTTGAACCTTTTCCAGCAACTTGGAGACAACATCAATAATTGTCGAAATGTAAGGTTTGGTTTAAAGGTATCTAGATCTCTGACCAGATCGTATTCCTTAATAGGATCCACTGGCTTCTCTAACCGATTAGGGAATGGGGCAACACCCATTTTCATTTTTCCTCTTTCTTCCATCAGAGGAATCATGGGAACTTCTTCTGCCACTTGTGGCACGTCCTCCTCTTCTGTATCCTGGACCTCTGGTCTTGCCTCTGTAACTATCTCTGTAACTCTCTGTGGCACTGTAGGGCTCTGTACGGCACTGATAGGCTCTGTTCTGTTCTGTTCTTCTGGTGGAAGATTGAACTTCACTGTTCTGGCAGGAGGGTTATTTTCTTTCAAAGTAGGTGGTTCCTTCTGCTTTGCACGCGTGATGGCAGCAACTTCCAATTCTACCAAATTAGAGGTAGGCTCTTGGGCCTTAGACGGACTATCAGTAGCACTGTTTTTCACTGGGGCTGGGCTTGGACAGTCTTTTGCAGTGTGGCCTTCTCCTTTGCAACGACTGCATAAGGGCTTGTAATCCACTGACCTTCGAGGATTTGGACAATTTGGTGAGATGTGTCCCTTTTCTCCGCATATGTAACACTCCACTTCTGATCTCTGACCACCGCCAGATTGTCTTCCTCTGTAACTCTGAGAAGGAAATCTTCTAGGTCCGAAATTAGGACCAAACTCTCTAGGCTTGGGTCCAATATCTTGTGTTGTCATTTTGGATTCCAGCAAGTTAAATCTTGCGTCTTCTTCATTTCTTCTCCTATCATGCATCTCCTTCAGAGAGCAAATGTCCTCTGTATGATTCTTCCGCAAACAGTAGGAACAGAAGGCTCCAGGGATGGTTGGTTTCCGTGTACATTCAGTGGCTAAATGGCCTGCTTGATGACACTTACCACACCAAGTATTTGACCGCATCACATCTCTTCCTGCTCCTGCAACGTTGGATATGCTAGCGGTATTCACTTTCAACGTCTGTAGTTGCTCTGTAATCACATCCATCAACTCCTTCTTAATGTTTGCAACTGAGTTGGATAAATAATCCTTCAAGCTTTCTCCTCCGGACGTACTGGCAGGAGGGTTTTGAGGAGTCTCTGTAATCACTGCATAAACGGGTTGGGCTGGTACAGAGGGGTCTCTGTTCTGGTTCTGATTCAGTGCTCCTGTTTGAACTGTTGGCTGTTGACTCCAGTTGGTAGGGTTCCACTGTTGCTGCTGATTTGGCATTGAGGAAATTGGTTGAGACCATGGTTGTTGTGGTGGAACCACCATTTGAGGCATGGATTGTGGCCACTGTGGATTTGGTGCACTGTACTGTGATACTGAGGGCATCTGTTGGTAGGGATAGGGAACAGTCCCTGGAACTGCATTTGGTGGGTACATCATTCCTGGCATCAGAGGAGGTAGGACTCCTCTTCCTGAATTCATTGCCAATCGAGCTTCCACTTCATCGTACAGTCTTGCACCTTCTGTTGCAGCTTGCAGTGTGGCTGGTCTTTGCAGCTCCACAAACTTACGGACTTCTGGTTGTAATCCTCTGAGAAACACTCCCTTCTGAATGCCATCATCTAGATTATGGTTAGTCCATCTCTTCAGGATGGATTCCATTCATGAGACATAGGCTTCCACTCTTTCTCCAGAGGACTGACTTAGGTTCATAAATTCCTCTCTCATCCGCTCTTCAAAACCTTCACGCCTGAATTTAGTGAGGAAGGCCAACTTCAGGTCGTCCCATGTACCAAAAGTTCCTGCTGCTTGTCTCTCATACCACTGAAACGCCGCGCCCTTGAAAGTGGCGGGGAATATTGCTAGCCAATGCTCAGGGGTTCTGGCATTATTAGCCACACACGCTACCATAAACTCTGCTACATGAAGATCGGGGTCTTCATTGTACTCTCCCTTAAAAACTGGCAATGGGACTACATTCGCTGGCCTGTCATCAATATTTCCAGAACGGATCTGGCTTGGAAGTGGACCTCCAGCAGGAGGAGGAAGGGCTTGATGTGCCATTGGGACTTCTGTAAAGAGTTCCGCAAGGGCGTCAAAGGCGGCTTCTGCTGCGAGCTCGCTCTCGGCTCTGATTTTTGCTTTCTCTCTTCTCACGTACCTCTGGACTCGTTCGAACGCTTGCCTCTTTATTGAGTCATTCATCAGGGGGTTGGCTCCACTATGTTGTTAGTGCTCCACAGAGGGTTAACAGAAGGTCTCAGTCTCTGTAGGACTCTCTTGCCAACATTTCTTCTACTTCTTTCTTTTCAACGTCCCTGAATTCTGCTTTCATGCCACTACACAGGGGAAGGTATTCGGTTCTGAAGGTGTCAAAATGCATACGTCTGAGCATTGTGGTGGTGCCATCATCATAGTAATGCCAGCTTCTGATGGTTTCAACAGTGTATGTTGTGAAAAACACTCTGTCTACCAACTTCCAGTAGGTTGCTAATTGAACAAACAGAAGATTATCAGTACACCAAGCATCCCATGTATCTTGCTGTTGAGCATCCACGAACAAATTCCAACTCTTTTCCTTCTTGTCCCTGTGAACCTCTACAGACCAAGACTCCTGAAGCTTCTTCACAATCTCCCACTTGATGTTATCTGGAAACTTCTCAATGAATGCCAAATCTTCCATGGATGGTCATTCTCTCTGTTTCTTCTCTTCAGTTTATTCCCAAACAGTTTGCCACCAAGATGCAAGTTTCTGCTGCTTCAATAGAAAGAGGAAACTGTCCACCACATAAAGCATGCATCATGATGGTGATGTGTTTCTGCCATTGTGGGATGAACTTCTTGTGGAAAGTGGCTTTGATTATGAGAAATTCCAACTCTTCAGTGGAAGAAGGAACTTTACAAACATCCATTGAATTCTTCTCTTCTTGGCAATGCCATTTCCTTCATTTTCATCCTCTTTTGGTGCTTGTTGATGGCAAGTTTCCCCGGCTGCGCACCAAAAACATGGAGCCCCGAGAGGAACACCAAGGAAAAGGGAATTCTCTTGCAAGAAAATCTATCTTGTAACATCAACAAGCTTGTTTATCATGTTTCATATGATCACAATGAAGAAAAGAACACCAGGCACAACAAATCTTCATGCAGCATCATGTAAATCTCCCACGGTTTTTAATAGAATCAACCATATTCTTCAACATCTTCACAAAATCCATCAATAGAACAAAGAAAGCAAAGAAATACACCATCTTTGAATGGAAATACATCACATAGTATTCATCTTCAATATCTTCATAGTCTTCTCTCTCAATCTCTCATATACAATCACTCTGTTTTAGTAGAATTGGCTATCTCTGACTCTCTCTCTCTCACTCTATCAATAATACATCATATCCTCACTACAATCTCTCAAAAATTACTCTCAATAATCACTCTTAGGTCGTGGATACCCCTCCCAAGAGGTATGTCTGATATGAAGAGTCACCAGAGCCACTACAGTGTCCTTTCATAGCTCACTACTGTCACTTCACTCTAGTCTTCTCTTGAGTCTTCAGCAGCTACTTCTTTCACTTCTTTCAGCTCTTTTGCACTTGTATTCACATCTTTCCAAGGCTAGAAAACTTTCCCAAAGTCACACATACATTCCACAGAACACTTACAGAAGCATACAGAACAGTCTACATAACAGTACCAGAACAGAACAAAGACAGAGCAGAACAGAGACAGAACAGAAGCAGAGGCTCTACAGAAGACCTACAGAAGGTTATCAAAACTACATAACTCATTCTCAAATCATTCCAAACTCTCATAAACCATTCAATAAACTTTCACAATATCTCAATCTTCATCAATCAATACTCTATCCCTCTTCACAGAAGATAATCAGAACAAAACAGACCAAAACAGAAGGTATACAGAACCTATCAGAACATCACAGAACCACCAATAAACATCATGATCTTCCAAAACAAAATCAATATCATCCAAAACACTCTCAAACCACTTCCAAACCAATCAATCATCCCATAAAATCAACCATTCAGCTCTCAAAAACAACAAAAATAAGCCAAAAAACAAGTCATTTCAACACTCAACATTGCCTTCTTCCAAGGAGGGATCTCTATAAGCTAGTTTGTTTGTTTCATTAAGCCAAGAGGGCCAGTAGCTTTAAGTAGTTAATGTCTGATTTCTTTAGGCCAAGAGGGCCAGTTATTTTTAGGTTTTAATAATATATCTCTTTAGGCCAAGAGGGCCCTATTTCTATTTGGTGCAGGTACGTTCAATGCTTTGTTGTTTTAATGATTGCGCCATATAGGTTGACAAAGTCGCTGGAGGGAGCCTTTGGTGCAAAGGAGCTTCTTGTGGCCATTCCAGGTGGTTTCACCCCCTTTCCGAGTCTATTCCCTTAAGCAATTAATGATATATGTGTAGGTGAGGGTTTTCTTTCTTGTTGGGGACCGACAATCAAGGCATGAAGTCCCAGGTTTAGGTTAGGTATGTCTAGGGAAGGTCTGAGTAGTCATTGCCTCCTGCAAGGCATTGCCAGGCATTGAAAGACCTATTTTAGATGGGAGTTCTAGTGACCCTGTTCTACTGACGTGCTAGGCAACCATTGTGGGAGTTCGTGTTAGTTGTGAGGCAGTTAGAGAAGCCTACTGAAATAATGCTGGCAAGAGACAAAACCCTAAAGATCTAAAAGACAATATACGGAGGTGTGTAAAAAGGGGTTTTACCCCTATAAAAATAGAAAAGGAAAGAAAGGAAAATCCTTGAGCTATTGTTTATCGCCTTTCAAAGGCCTGATAGATTCCTAAGGATGAGACAAGACCCATGGCCGATGCCTTGCCTTCCTTGGGGTGACATCTTGCCATAAAATAAGAAAATAAAAGAAGGTTGGAGCGAAAATAAAAGTGAGCGTCAGAAAAGGATTAAGTGTTGCCTTGTGAGGGCTTGGTAGGTTTTTGGGTACCGAGACAGGATCTGAGGCCGATGCTCTGTTCTCCTTGGGTCACGATGCTCAGCTCCCTCCTTTTTACATGCCCGAGTATGGAAAATGAGAGGTTAAAAGAGTAATGTGCTAAAAGAAACTATTTCTTGATCAGGATATAGGAGTTCTTGCCTAGTGGGAGCTCTTGGTTGCATTGTCCTTAGTTAGGTAGGTAGTTCAGACCACCACTTAGGATGACCTCTTTGATTGTTCTTTTTATCTTGGCTGTGTTGCAGCAGTTGGTTAGTGACTAGCTTCGGGCCTTATATCAAGATTATGCTAGGCCTACTCCTCATGGATTTCATGCCTTGGTTTTGTCAGGGGGTAAGGTATGAGCTGTGATGAATTTTTTGTATAAGCTTGATGCTCCTTTTTGTTGTTTATGTGCAGATCTATTCATGGGATTCGACAGGCTAAGTTGTCCTATCCCGTGGTCGCCAATGACAGATGATTTTTGATGCCGAGAAGTGCTTAAAAATAGCCAAAAATTACGAATATCCGGGAAAAAATAGACTTCGTCGAAGGCGACGATGGCAATCAGTACAATTTTAAGCGACAAGTCCCTAAAGCGCTAGTGCTAATTTTCATGGGAATGAAATGGTGGCGGATGGCCGAGCTGGAGTTTTCCTAGATGTAAAATGATGTCACGAATCTAATGCAAGTCTCGGATCTCCATTCCGAGGTTGTTTGATCCCCCATTTAATCCCCGCAAGGTTCGGGATTGTGAAGTAGCTACTAGATATGGAATCCAAGAAGAGTGTGACGGAGCCCAGCTTTGTAGATTTCGATGTCATGGAACCATCCATCTAGACGGATCTCGAATCCGATGTCGTTTGCCCTTCCAAAAGTGAAAAAACCACTTGCCAGAAGTGTGAAAGCAAAATGCATGAACTAGATCATTGGGGTTTAAAGCTTAAAGCTCTAATTAAGAGCCAAAATGCTCACGAAATGAAATAATTGGGCGAGGGGGGGGGGGGGGGGGGTGGCGTCAGTTTTTTACGCCCCATTTTCCCCCCCTTCATCACCATTTTTTGATCGATGGAGGCAGGAGGAATCCTTCTGGTGGGCCTAAGATGCTTCTATCCTTCGCCTTCCATCACCACAAATGGATCGAGGAATGTTGCACTGAGTCAAGAGATCAAAAACCCATCTTTCTCTCTCCTCTCTCTCTCTCCTACATAGAGGTAATTCATGTGCTAGAAATCAAGAAGAAGAGGGGCTAAAGAATGCTTGTCTGGCTGTGATCGGATTGCTTCAAGATAAAGAGGAGGTTGAGGAAAGAGGTTTAGCACTAAAGATTGGTTGCTAGTCGGTCTGTGGACTGCCTAGAATAATTATTAAAAAACCCGCAACATGCAAGACATGCAGTATGCTCCAATTTTATGAAGAAATTTGCTTGTTTTTGTTGTTTCATAGTCCAAATGTTGTTCGTATGCGATGAATTTTTGTTTGAAACTTGTTTGCATCATGTTTTAGGGCTATAACTACAGAAATACAGAACCTGTAATGATTTACAGCCATTATTTATTCTTTAAAACCTGCAAAATGTCATTTTTAATGAAAATTAGTGGTTCTTTTCGTTTTTGAGTTGGGAAAAAGGGATGGAAATGGGATAGATTCAAAGAAAATGTTAAGTTTCAGTCAAAGCAATAAGCCAACACAAATAAATAAAAAATGCCTATTTTTTATGAATGATAAATAAGAAAAATAGTAAAAAATAGAGAAAATTAGGGTTTTCACGCTAAAAAAATATGAAAAAATAAGATTTATGTACATGAATGTTTGGCGAGGATAAAGCATGGGTTAAGCCTCAGTTTAACCTTGTCCTTTGTGTTAAAGTATGTGTTTATTATTTTTTACATACAAAAATGATACAAAACAACCATTTACACCTATGCATTGCAGCAACACCTAAACGGTGAGGGGGGAATGAAGTTTGTGAGACGATCTAATTGCTGAAAAGATAAAAATTATAATTTCCCTCTTTGTGCATAGCATTTAGGGATCATTCCATAATTAAATATAGGTGACTAGTAGCACGAAGTTCCGGTGCTAGTCTCTAGAGCAGTGGAAAATAATCATTCTTAGTCTTGGAGTTCAGATTTCGGAAGTCCACACATATTTCCATCTTTCCATTCTTCTTGGGTACTACCATGATGGGCGAAATCCACTCACTATTAGCCACTGGATAGATAAACTCAGCTTCAAGGAGCTTCAACAATTTGGCTTTCACCAGGGTAGAGTAATTGGGATTCATACGTCTCTATCTTTGCCTCATAGGCTTAGCATTAGGCTCTAGGTCAATGTGGTGCTGACACACAATGGGATCAATCCCCTTTAGATATTTATGCAACCATTCAAACACGTCCAAGTTCTCTTATAGAAGGTCATGCAAGGTCGATAGTTCTTCTTCTGGAAGACTGATACCCACCTTCAAGTGATGTTTAGTACTATCTGTATCCACAAATATTAATGGATTTTCACCTTTCACTTTGCAGATGAAGGTCCTATGGACTACTTCTAAGTATAGATTCGATTCCTTCAAGGGAGTAGCCTCCTATTCTGATGCTCCACTGGAACCAACTTTCTCTTTCAGTGGGGACTGAATTTGCTCCTTCCTATGCTGAAAGGATATCAAGGTTATTTCGGATCTGATGGGAGGGTTGCTTATCTCTTGACTTGAGGACTCATCTTCCAATGATGCCTCCAAGAACATTACATAACTGGAACCATCTTGGGTTGCTGAACTAATGGTTGTTGGCACGGTGCATTGTCATCATCCTCTCTTGGGAAGGGTGGATTAGGGCAATAAGAGCCATTGCTAAATGAAGGCTAATTTTGCCTAATCCATTTCTTAGAAAGGTTTTGTATATGAGGAGATCCATTGACCAATCCAAAGGATACCATAGTCATTCCATCCAACAACATGGGGTCTTCTGCTTCTGTAGCCCTTGAAACTTCTTCCTCATATGTGCCTTCTGCGAGTAGGATAAGTTCTTCTAGCTCACTTTCATAGTCTTCTTCTTCACTATCATCTTCGTCCTCTTTAGACTCTATTTTTGCCTTTGTGGGGGATTTGTAAGAGAAAAATAGACTCTCTATTGTGTCCTCTGCCTTTGCTTCTACATCTGTCTCTGCTTCTATTTCTATCTTGCTACTATCTTTGTCTTTGTCTCTACTATAGCCATGTAACAGGGAGAATAATACATCCATGCTTCTATCTCACTATCACAGGTGTCTTCTGTGGACAATTCGGGTTCAGCTAGGAGGTATTTGCCTATTGACAAAGACTTTGCTTCTTTTGGGAGTTGGCTTACAGTGCCCACTTCTAGGGACAGTGTCTCTATTTTCTTGGGAAAGATCTGTTTGATGGACTCTTTGTCTCCTGATGTGCCATCTATTACTTCAATAGAAGATTCTATTAAGACTTTAATGGAAATGGATCCATTACCTTTTTGCTAGCCCTATACAACTTCAGCACCACTTTGTTGGGTCCTCTGCCTAGGGTTAGGGTTCCTTTGAGCTAATCCATCTATATCCTTGCTTCAAAAAGCCATGTTCTTCCCAGTAGCAGAGAATATGAGGTCCCGTAGGAGTTTGGTTTTACCACCAACAGATAGGTTAGCCAATAATCTCTTTTTGCGAGGGTTATCTTCACATATGGGAGAATGCACTGCAAAAAGGTCTTAATTCTACTTTAGTCTGCTAGTCTAATAAGTCATTGCATAGGCTGCATACCTTATAGCTTAGATCCTTCATTGTCACATCCGTCATTATGTTTACTGATGAATCTCCATCAATCAATGCATTTCCAATAAAGCATCCTTCAATCCACACACCATTCTCTGAGGTACTAGGATCCAAGAAGGTGTTAGCCACATCCACTTCTTTCATAGGCTCTGGGGGTGTTTTAGACTTAGTTGCTATCGAGGGAGAAAATCTTAGGCATATTCTTCTAGTCAATATGGTTTTTAATTTCTTTCGATAGCTAGGAGATAATATTAGTAATTATGAGAATGTTAGGTTTGGTTTGAAGGTGTTTAGGTATTGTCATATTCTTTAATAGTATCCATGGGTTTCTCCAATCGGCTAGGGGATGGGGGAACACCCACTTTTATCTTCCCTCTTTCCTCTAGAAGTGGCAGCATCTGCACCTCTTCTACGATGGGAGGTACTTTTGCATCCTCTATATCTTGGACCTTTGGTCTTGTCTCTGTAATTGTCTTTGTAACTCTTTTTGGCATTGCAGTTCTGTAATGTTCTGTTTCTCCTTGGGAAGATCGACCTTTACTGTTTTGGCAGAGGGAATGTTCTCTTTTGGAATTGTGGGTTCTCTTTTCTTCACATCTGTTATTATGGAAACTTCCAATTCCACCAAATTGGAAGCATGTCCTTGGGTCTTCTATTGGGTATCAGGGGTAGTTTTTACTAGAGCTAGACTAGGAAAGTCTTTTGCAGAGGGCATTCTCCCTTGGATTGATTGGGTAAGGGTTTATAGTCCATGGATCTTCTAGGGTTTGGACAGTTTGGCAAAATATGTCACTTTTCTCCACATTTGTAACACTCCACCTCTAATATTTGGCCATTGCGCCAGACTATTGTCGTCTGTAACTTTGAGAAGGGAACCTCCTTCGGCCAAAATTAGAACCAAACTCTCTAGGATTTGGTTTGATATCTTGAGTTGTCATCTTGGATTCCAACAAGTTGAATCTTGCTTCTTCATCTTTCTTCCTTCTTTCATGCATCTCTTTTTTCAAAGAGCAAGTATCTTCTGTATGGTTCTTCCTTAAACAATACAAACAGAAGGCTCTAGGGATAGTTGGTTTTTGGATACATTCAGTGGCTGAATGTCCTGCTTGGTGGCACTTTCTACACCATGTATTAGATTACATCACATCTCTTCCACCTCTTGCAGGATTGGATATGTTGGTGGTATTCACCTTCAGTGTCTGCAACTATTCTGTAATCACATCCATCAACTCCTTGATGCTTGCAGCTAAATTGGATAGGTAGTCCTTCAAATTTTCACCTCCTGCAATACTTGCAATAGGGTCTTGGGAAGCCTCTGTAATCATTGCATAGACTGGTTGGGTTGATCTAGAGGATCCTATGTTCTGATCTTGATTCAGAGCTCCTGTTGAGACTATGGGTTGTTGGTTCCAATTGGTAGGATTCCACTATTATTGTCAAGTCGCCATTGGGGGAATTGTTTGAGGCCACTATTGTTGTGATTGAATCATCATTTGAGGTATTTCCATCTATGTCCACTATGGATTCGGTGCACTATACTGTGATATTGTTTGCATCTAAGGGTAGGGGTAGGGAACTGTCCCTCGGACTGAATTTGGTGGGTATACCATTCTTGGCATAGGAGGAGGTAAGACTCCTCTACCTGAGGTTATTGATAGCCTTGCTTCAACTTTATTATACAGTCTTGCACCTTCGACTACAACTTGTAGGTTGACTGGTCTTCTCAATTAAACAAACTTACGAACTACTAGTTGTAGACCCCTAATGAAAACTCCCTTTTGGATGCCTTCATCCAAGTGATGGTTGGTCTATCTCTTCAATATGGATTCCATTCTAGAGACATACACTTCCACCCACTCACCAGAGGATTGACTTAAGTTCATGAACTCCTCTTGCATCTGCTCTTCAAAACCTTCACGCTTGAATTTAGTGACAAAGGACAACTTTCCATGTGCCAAATGTTCTTGCTGCTTGTCTCTCATAAAAATGAAATGGCATTCCTTTGAAAGTGGTGGGGAATATGACCAATCAATGCTTAGGGGTTCTGGCATTGTTAGCTATACATGCTACCATGAACTCAGCTACATGGAGATCAGGGTCTTGACTATACTCTCCCTTAAAGATGAGCAATGGGACTACATTTGTTGGCATGTCATCAGTATTTCTAGGATGGATCTTACTAGGAAGGGGATATTGAGTCCCTGTGGGGACTTCTATAAAGAGTTCCGTTAGGGCATCAAAGGAGGATTTTGTTGCTAGCTTGTTCTCAACTTTGATTTTTGCATTCTCTCTTCTCATGTACCTTTGGACTCGTTCTAGTGCTTGCCTCTTAATCGCGTCATTCATCAAGGAGTTAGCTTCACCGAGTTTCTCTGTACTCAATAGAGTAGAATTAGAAGGGCTTCAGTCTCTGGAGGATTTTCTTGCCAATATTTTTTCTACTTCCTTCTTTTCAATGTCTTTTAATTTAGATTTCATTCCACTACAAAGGGGAAGATATTTGGTTATGAACATATCGAGACTCATTTTTCTGAGCATCATTGTGGTGCCATCATTATAATAATGCCAGCTCTTTTGATGGTTAGTGTATGTTGTGAAGAACACTCTATCTAATAACTTCAGTGGGTTGCTAATTGGACAAACAGAAGGTTATCAGTGCATCAAGTGTCCCACGTAACTTGCTGTTGAGCATCCACGAACATATTTCAACTTTTTTCCTTCTTGTTCTTGTGAACTTCAGCTAACCATGACTCCTAAAGCTTCTTCACAATTTTCACTCGATGATGTTTGGAAACTCTTCAATGAAAGACAAACATCCCATGGATGGTAATTCTCTCTATTTTCGCTCTTCAGTTGCTCCCAAACAATTTGCCACCAAGATGCATGTCTATGTTACTTCAACAAGGAGAGGAAATAGTCCACCACATAGAGCCTGCATCAAGATGGTAGTATGTTTCCGCCATTTTGGGATGAAATTCTTGTAGAAAGTGGCTTTAGCAACAATGAAGATCTCCAAATTCTCAATGGTAGAAATAACTTTGCAAGTATCCATTGAATTCTTCTCCTCTTAGCAATGCCATTTTCTTCATTTTTAGCCCCTTTTAATGCATGTTGATGGCAATTTTCCCCAGCTATGCACCAAAAACATGGAGGCCCAAGAGGAAAACCAAGAAAACAAGGAATCTACTACAAAAAATTCTATATTGTATCATCAACAAGAATATTTTTTATATTTTATATGACCACAATAAGAAAAAGAACACCAATCTTCTCAAATCTTCACACAGCTTTTTCTCCCATGGATTTAACTTTAACAAAATCAATTATGCTCTTCATATTCTTCGTAGAATTCATCAAGAGATAAAAAAAACACAAGTGAATACATCACTTTGAATGGAAATCATCACATAGCATTCTTCTTCAATAGTTCATAGTCTCTCACAATCTCTCACTCATAGATACATTGTTTTGTATAGATTTGGCTATCTCTCACTCACTCACTCTCTCATACATATGCTCTCTCTCAATAGTACATTGGAATAATCAATAATAATAATCCATAACCCCTCTTTGGTTTGTGGATACCCATTCCAAGAGGCATGTCTACTATGAAAGGTCACCAAAGCCACTATAGTGTCCTTTTGCAGCTCAATAGTGTCATTGTCACTTCAGCCTTCACTTGAGTCTTTAGCAGCTACTTCTTCCACTTCTTTGAGCTATTTTTAACTTGTATTCATCTCTTTAAAAGGTTATAAAAATTCTTCAAGCTACACATTTATCCCACATAATACCTACAGAGGCATATAAAATAGAATAGAACAGAGAGATAGACTCTATAAAAGCTCAAGAGAGGGTCTACAGAACCATACAGAAGGTCATCAGAAAGCATTTAGCTCAACTAAAACCATTCAAAACCATCAAAATCATTCAATAAGATTCCAAATACTCTCAAACTCCATCAATCATAATTTCAACCTCTCATACAGAAAGAAAACATAGCAAAATAGAAGCTCAATAGAACTTATCAGAACCAATCAAACACTAAAATGACATCAATAGAACATATCAAAACATCATATCTCCATTGGAAACTATCATGAGCTTCTCAAACCTATTCAACCTTATCTAAAAATTTCTCAAACACTTTCAAATCAACTAATCCTCATACAAAATCAATCTAAAATCAACCATTCAGTCCACAAAAACAACAAAAATCAACCAAAAAATCAAGTCATTTCAACAGTCGTGTACGAGTGATTGTGAGGGGACAACCATAACCATCCCTTCTCATTCATTTTTTAAGGGCAACATTGGTGGAGGCAAGGGCTTGCATGGTGATAATAGATATATAGTGTGCATATGTTCTACAAATACTAGGAACATGATAGAGGTATATATTATTGCAGAATTAGTGGTTTCACTAAAAAATAAGTTTATTGACTAGTAGAGTGATTGCGAGGGGACCACCGTGGTCCTTCTTGTTCACTTCTTTAGGGTAGAATTCGTGGAGGCAAGGGCTTGCATGGTGATAATAGAGAGAGAGTGTGCACATGTTCTTTAAATATTAGACAAAACATGGGCATGGATGCATAAGCCCATCCATGGTTTTGATTGGGCTTATAGTGCCCGTGACATAGTAAACAAGATGCAATAATTATATCACTAGAAGAGAGATCATGAATTGTATATCTATAGCATTGAAACATTTTTCCCACAAGTCACTAGTAGTCATGGATGATAGAGAGCTCGATTTGGACCAACTTGCATATTTGACTCGTGTGGTCCCTGTGGATAACCATAATGTAGTGTGGGAGGAGCTAGGATGTTATGCAAAGAGTTCTCTTCGACAAGCTTGCATATTTGACTCATGTAGTCCTCGTGGATGACCACAATGAAGTGTTGGAGGAGCTAGGATGCTATGAAAATCAAAGAGGGCATGTGCATTTGCTTCTCCCACTTGTTGGGGAGAGAGACTCACTTGTGAAGCCTCTCTTTTGGTGGAAAATTTTTGGATATGTAATAAAGACTCTTCAACGCTTGGCCATGAGAGTCCTTACTCAAGATTTCTCAGGTGCATGTTAGAGAAATTGGAGTGCCTATTCTCTCATTCACACAAAGATTCACAATTGGCTTAGCACAAGATAGTTAGAGTAGCTATTCTATTGCTACATTAACGTATGCATGGCGAGGTCTATGATGAGCATGGGTAGTCCAAATAAGGCAAACACTTCACCATAAAAGTTTGAATCACGATTCCTAAATTCACATGATAATCAAGTTTTAATTTGTTATTATTAACTTTACAATTTAGTGTTTACAATCTTATGTGCATTGGTGGGGAGGTGAATGTTGATACACTCAAGTTGATGGTGACACTCTATTGAGTGTACATTGGGAGGTGGATGAGGAGGAGGCAATGATCTTTGCAGAGCTCTATAGAGAACTTATAGTAGTAGTAGATACTTGTGACACTCACAATTAGTGTGCTCATGGGTGAGGAGTTTGAATAGAGGGTAGTGGTGGGGGCATGGTCATTCATCATCGTTTGACATCTCCTTCATTACTTTTTCCTTTCCCTTGACTAAATCTTGTTTTTTTGCTAAGATTTGTGCCACACTTGCTTAGAGTTTTTTTATCCTTCTTGTATAAAAACCTCCTCAATGGAAGCCCTAATTTCTCTCTCATGTTATTCTTGACTTTGCTTCATTTAGGCCTCTAGTTTCTTCCACTTTTTTTGGTAGCCTTGATGATCATATATTGCTCTTTTGTCTCCTCCCTCATATGACTCTCTTGATGATGAGGAGGTTAGCTCCACCTCTTGCCTTTTTTTCCTTTTTTTCTTTCTTAGCCTTTCAATGGGCTTTGGATTTTTTGGCTTCTTACCTTTGCCTCTTCTCTTTCTCTTGGCCTTTCAATGGGATTTAGATTTTTGGCTTCCTCCCTCTTCCTCTTCTCTTTCTCTTGGCTTTTAATGAGGTTAGCTCCACCTCTTCACTTTGTTTATCTTTTTGCTTTCTTGGCCTTTCAATGGGGTTTGGATTTTTGGCTTCCTCCCTTTTCCTCTTCTCTTTCTCTTGGGCTCTATGTCCTCATGTGTGGTCATTTGGTAGCTTTTGTTGCGCTACAAATACTAATGGCAAGAAGACTTGAAAAGCCACACCCATACTGATTGCTATGACTCAAGTTAGTGCATTTCCATAATTGACAATGTTATTGTGTGCCTTGGTGTGATTTAACTTCAAATTTTGGTCCTTCATGAGAGATTTATGAGCTTTTGTTAAATATTCTATCACATATTCCAATCAAAGGACATTCAAGTCTTTGATTGATAGTGCTTCATATTATGACGTCTTCTAGTAACCATTTTGGGACTTTGATTGAGATGGTGATGGCCTTATTGTAAGTGAAGAGATGGTGGAACACATGTGCTATGACTCAGAGCTCTTCATTAGTAATTCTCTTCAACAAAACTCCTTCATAATTTATCAATGTGTCATCCCATCTTGTGACTTAATGTATTGTTTTGTTGTATTTACATGTTCCAACTTTTATCCCAAGTGTTCCTTCTATCAACTATGGATTGAGTTCAAAATCCACTATCCTCTTCACAAAATGGTCATCTTGTTTTAGGGCATAGGAGAATCTACTAGATCTAGTGCTTAGTTGGTAGTTTTTAATGAGAACTGAACACACCATGAAGTGAACATTGGTTGCCATGGCCCTAATGTAGTTAGCCAAGCCACATTTGGCTATCAACTCTCTAGTGGTTAGGTATGTGTTGACCAAGCATTCCAAATCTATTGAAGAGTTTTTGTGTTGTTTTAAGTTAAATGTCTAATTTTTATTGATATTTATATCAATGATGGTTTTACAATATTTATTTACAATAGGAGTTTTAAAGATCCACTAGTTGTAAAAATCTAGGTTATTTACAAACTTGTTGAGAGTGTCCAAGTTGATCATTTGAACCATAAGGATGCACGAATAGGATATAATGTCACCGAGTAATGAGGGTCCATTAAAATTATTGGCAATATGAAGTTGCTCTTTGGTTTAGGGTCTTGTCTAGCCATGGGTGATAGAGCAACTCTTTTGGTGTGTCGAGTTTGTGGGACTCAAGGATAGATCTTAAGGATATTGAATCACAATATGTCAGTAGGTTGTTACTTAGCAAACAAACTACATGATACTAGCCAACCAAGGTGAAAAGGTGGCTATCTTTATTGGCCATTTTGAGGTGTTGCAATGCTCATATGATATAGGTATTAGTGCTCTTCCCATGGGATGCCGTTATAATGCAAGCATGATCATATTAGCATTAGCTAGACCTAGATGTATCATAGTGAAAAGATTTGCAAAGGTGCCAAAGGTCAAGTCTAGCTATAAGAAGCATTTGGTGGGGTGCACTTGGTTTTCTAGGCCAATTCTTTATCCATTTCGTAGATGGAGCAGTAGTGCTAACTCTTTCTTAGATGGTCAAGGCAAACCAACTTGTGATCTTGCTAATCTTAAAGGGAAGTATGCTAAGTTAGCGATTTTTGGTGAGTTGTTAAGCTCATGGTTTCTAGTGACATAGGTGTCTTAGGGAGGATTGAGGATGTCTCAAGGTTACTTAGGTCAATAGACCATGGGGCTAATGATCTTCTGAGTATCAATGGTGGTGGATAGTCTATGTAGTGTTTGGTACAATGGGCATTGATATAAGACAAACTGCAACTGCCAAGGAATAGATCCAACTAGCAGTGAGTGAATATGTGATTGGCACTGAGAACTCTCCAAGGAATCAATGTGTCAGATTGAGATACATCTCATAGGCATAACCATCATGCATAGAGTGGGACTGGATGGGTAACAAAAGAGATCAACCAAAGGCACAATGGACCGAGCAATGCAACAGAAGCTCAGTACTACATAACTAACCAAGATGCATAATCACTAAAAATATCAAGATAGAGATAGATTTCAGCCCAAAAGTAAGGTCAGATTAGCCCACTAAGCATCAACTACGTACATAAATCATGACAAGAGCATGTACATGTTCTCAAGTCCCATGGTCTCACTGTCAGACCCTCAAGATCAAATATATAATGAAATTCTCAATGTAATATCCAAATGTCTAGTAGTGGCCCCCATTAGAACAAAATTTTAATGTCAAATGAGAAAACAAAACTCAAAATATCATGTGGAAGGAATCCATACATCCAAGATCAAAGTAGCGTATATCTAAGAGCATAAAACCCAATATATACTCTTCAAGTCTATAATAGAAATGAAAGCATAAAATCAAGGTACCAAAGCATCTAGTGTGGCTCAAAACGGAGCCTCAGGTGTCACCATAGACATGTCTAATCCCATACATTAGTGTCAAGTATGTAATTTATTGACTCAAGAAGCATATAAGTCTTCAATGCATAAAGCTTTCAAGTAATGCTATCCACTGTATATTTAGTAAAGAACCTTGATTCAAACTGAGAAAGCAAAGAAATCTCAAATCTATCTAAGAAGTATATTCAAGAAGCATCTCAAGATATGTACCAAGCATCCAACATCAATGGGTTGATATGGTAGGGATATGACAAAAAAGAGCATGGGAGGTAACTTTTTAAACATTCTAAACATAAATTTCCTTGAGAAGAGAAGAATATCTACTTGTTCTAGCCCTTCAACCTCATCCCTTCTTTTATACATTTTGTGAAGAAATTCAGCAACTGCCCAACTCTTCCTTCATCATGATGTGTAACTACCTCTACCCCCTTATTGTCCTACTTTGATAGCCCATCACACCCTACGAGGAAAGGCTACAACCACTCTGACATCAATGCTAGGATTGATCAAATGGCTATGATATGGCTCTACCTCCAAGCTCTACTACTTGGTAGATAGTAGATTTTCTTTGTGCACTCATATGCACTATTCAAAATCATGTCTACCATTGTACAACTCACTAAAAGAATACATGCTCAATAAAGGGTACCTCCAACATGCACTTAAGCCAGTACTTGCGTAGTGAAAATACATGTAAAATTTAAACAAAAGAGAATAAAAAGAAAAAGAAAGAGAAAGAAGTGCATGACACTCTCAAAGCACCTACGGGCTACCCTAGTCCACTCTCCTACATCACAACCTTAGGGCCCATTAAGGGCACGACATCCCAACCTTACTTAGTAGTTCATCCTATGGGAGAGATAGGACACTAACCCTTCATAAACTAGGTCCTCAAGTGTGGGATAACATTCCTTTGAACTCGGCTTGTCTCCCAATTCCAATGCATAAGCACCTCACATCACCAAGATAGGTAGACACTTCCTTAGGGAGAGCACAATGACATATATATAGAGCATCTGAAGAACTGTTGACATTGGTGCCCTTGCTTCCTATTTCCTATGAATTTCTCCACCTCCAATATCCATTATCTTCCTCTCCACGACAATTTGTATCTTTCCCTCATACCATCATAGAAACTTGGCTCTTCAAAATCTCTTCATCAACCAGCACTCCACTAAGTGCTATGGGACTAGCACTCCACTAAGAGGGTATCAAATGATATCTTGTTAAAGATATGGAGACCTAAAGAAAGAGAAGAACATGGAAGTCTCAAATTTTTTCAAATTATTGTCTTCAAAAAAGAAAATATTATTGTAAACAAGAGCCGAGTGCTCCCTTCCATGCAAGTTGTAATCAAAGTTTATAGAACGTAGCATAGGAATATGGATTTAAGTGCATACAATTTGAGAAGACTAGTCTTTTTCCAAAGAATGGATAGGATGCCCGATGAAATAGGGCAAAGCCTGACCCTAATTTTGTGCATAAATTTTTTGATAAAAAATGGAAAAGGCTATTCATGTATGTGCCAATTTTTTGTTCTTGCTTGATTGCTTTTATAGTGTGAGAGTGAGAGAGAGGTGTGTTGAGAGCAATAGAGTGAGAGTGAGGGTGAGGGATCAAGAGGGTGAAGCCTCCATCTTTTCTCACGCTCTCTTATATCTTACCATACTCTCTAGCACAAGAATGTCCATAGAGGGTTTGAGAATCTAGGAGGTGCATCTTGGATTGTGAAGTGTGCATCGAGCATCTTTCATTATTGAAGGTAAGCTTGTGCATTCACTACAAATGGATCTTATGTTTATGTGCAAGAAACTACATGAGAGGTAGTTATCAATTAAGTGATTAAAGCTCCTAAAATAATAGGAGTACATTTGATCATTCCAAATGTGTTGAGTGCCTTGTCATGGCATTGTGCATCCACTTATGAAGAACCCTAGAGGAATGGCATGCAATGTGATTCTAGTGTGTGATCTTCAACGTCTCTTGTATATGTTATTGCTCAAACCCTTAGGAATTTCCCTTCCTACATAGTGCAATTGAGTTATTTTCCATCCTTATTTTATTTCGCATCATAGCTAGTGTGTGTACACTCCTCACTTTGATCTGAGCCATCCATTGTATATAAAAGTCACTGTTTAATTCATGTGGTATGTGTATGAACCCCTATATTTTTCTATGTTTATTTGTGTGTGTGCTAGAAAAATATTAAAAAGACACCAAGGAATATTTTTCGTAAGGTTAGATAGGAGCCAACAAGCCTCAAGATAGGGAAAATATTGAGGATACATGAAAATGAGAGCCTTCTTCAAATGATATGCAAAGAAGGAGTGTGAACAAAGCCTAAAAGGGCAAAAATAACAACTGGAGAGATGAATGTGAAAACCTTTAAATGTGAACTCTTTTTTAAAAAACCAGTTCAAGTCTAAATCCACAAAGAGGATAACTCATCATTGGTGATTGGATAGAGGAGAAGCTTCTAGAAAGTCTTTTGAAGACTTTATTAAATCAAATTAAGCATTGATTGAGAAATGAGCAAATATCAAAATTTTTGCAATACTCTCCTCTCCAAGTGTTCTACTAGGCCACGATCTGCACAAAAACATAGTGTCATGAATAAAAAATGAATGAAGAAAAATGACATTGTTGAACTCGGGCTTCAAGCACAATTACGAGAACTCTTGGAAGACAAAACACAGCCTATAGGTCTTAAGACTGATTGGTAGGTTGCATAGGACACAGTCACAACCTTGGTGAAGTGGCAAATGTGAAAATGTAGATTATGGAATGGTACAATATCTTCTATGCTTCCTCCTGTTTATGTTCCTTCTGCTATTCTAATTGTGGCTCCCACTGCTATGCCTACCCCAATTCCTATATCTGCATGTGTTTCTATGCCTATGCTAGTATCAGTGCACTATGGTTCTACCACTCACTTTTATGCTCTGGTTTCTTTTTTTGGCCTTTTTGGGTTTTCCACTCAAGAATGATGGCATGGATGAGTTACTTAAAGGCTTAAGAGATCTAAAGCTTGATGTTGCTAGGATTGCAAGGCCAACTACTACACCAAAAAAAGTAGGTCCTTCACTGTCTTCACCTAGGAGGGAATATGTTAAGAGATGTGTTTGGTGTGATAGCCCTAAGCATCAATAAAGGATTGTGAAATGTTTAAAGATGCTTGGAGAAAGAACTTAGTGTTTTGGGGTCCAGAGGGTAAAACCAGCTTGGCTGAGACTAGTATGCCTATGATTCCAAACTTTGGCAAGGGAGGAATGAAGCAGACCCTTCAAGACATGGCTATATGGACTTCTTATGTGGCTAGACATGATGCTTCTACCTATGGAGCATAGATTGAGAAGAAACCAAAAAGTAAGTTAGAGTTTTGGAATTTTGCTTTGGATGCATCACATAGAGGGAAAGTGTAGTAGTTAGAGCTAATTAGTGTAGGGCAAAACATAAGAAAAGAGATTGGGTAGGATGCTCCAGTGGACATTTTCTCTAGCTATGAATATCTACAAAGACCTAAGGAACTAATGTACTCGTTGAAGAGAAGAGAAGATGGGATGATGACACTTCAAGTTCCTCTAAGAAGACTAGAGGAGGCAAGCCAACTAGGTCACATCCTAGACTAGGACTTGAACATGTTATGGATGATATATAGAGAAGAGAAAAAAACAAGATGCACAACCCAAGAAACATCCTAACTATAAAATCTTATTGGATATTGAGAATGCTATTGACTTAAATAAAGTTCTTGAAGATCAAATCTTGAACAGTAAGGTAGAAGTACTTTAGGCAAGAACTTGGGGATAGATGATAGAGAATTCCATGAAGAGATCATAGATGTCATCAAAAGAAAAAGACATGTAATCTAGATTGCAGAAGGATAGGTTATCTGTAACGAAGTGAAACTAATAGGACCTAAGAGAGAGTACAAAAGAGAGAGAAAGAGAGTGACAAGGACATGGAAATACTAGAAGAAAGAGAAAGAGAGAGAAGAGGAAGGAATGGAAGCTATGAAGGTGAAGAGCGAGTTTTTTGATTAATGCATGATAACTCACCTAACCCTCTTACACCTTAAATACTGTTAGGGTGATTGGTATTTTCCCCTTATTTTCATGTATATCGCGATCTTTACAATCCATCCCCACTTAGAGAGCTTTTTTCCCCAAAAACAAAAGAAGAATGTGGAGGGGGGGGGGGAAGAAGAAGGGGCAGCCGAGTACTACTCTATGCAATAATATGAGGGAAATAAAGGAGACGGGCTTAGTACCATGTGAAATGGGGCATATAGAGGCATAGGTAGTATGGGCATCATAAAGGGGGGACCCACACAAGAGACGCAATCTATCATTTCAAAAGATGGTTGAGGTGTCAATGCGGAGCTCGTGAAGTGTACTTTTAGCCCATATAGGTAGGATTGGGCTGAAAAAAATTTAGGGTCAAAATTGATGCAAATTAATTTGCTATCCAACCAAAAGGGGCCCTTAAGTTTCATCCAAAATAGCATCCATGAGGTGGGTAAATTCCTCCAAAATGGATGGTGGTCTCCAAGAGGCTTCCACTAGAGGTAGGCCTTGCCATTTGATTAAGAACTCTTTGAGCAATTAGGTACAAAGCTACTTCTGCCCAACAACTGCTTTAGGAATGTATTGAATAAGACTCTCTTCATTCATGGGGCAGAAACTCCTCCACATAGTCTTTTGGGGTCCCAATGAATAGTTTCAGCACTGGCTCACATGAAAGACATCATGGATCTTAGTGGAGGGAAGGAGTTGGAGGTGAAAGGCCAAGTCACCTACTTTCTTGACTATCTTATATATGGCCCATAGTAGTGGTATTGTGCGGCCATGCGCACACCGTGTAAAAAAATCTAGAGTGTGGCTTTCTTTTAGATTTAGAGAGCCAATGCCACTTTAGACATTAGTATTAGTGTCCATGGTTCAAAATATTAGCTTTTTTTGGACAAGTTTTTAGTCAATTTTTGATATTCTAGATATTATATCTTGTAAAAATCCATAAAACTATAGATAATTTCTAGATTAGGAGGACATGTAAAAGAAAGCATGTAGTTTTTAGCCAATTTGAGATGATTTTATGTAAAAAAAGAGATTAGTGAAATCGCGTGACGTGCGATCACTGTTTTTAGACAGTGAACAGCACTCCGAAAGTGGGAGATAAAGGAGTGATCTGGCAGGATTCTGGCCAGGTGTCTTGGTATTTAACCCTCCTTTCAGAGCCATTGGAGGCATCAGATTGGTGATCTGAGCAGCATAGAGGAAGGTATTACTTTGTACACATTTTTGTCTATTAGAGTTATATTTTCTCATAATGCTGAAAGAAACTAATAGGCTTCATCTCTGTTAGTATTCTTCTATATTTTCTAATTCTTTTTGGGAGTATTCTTCTACATCTTCAATCACTTCGAACCCCTTCTCTTCCATCTACTCTCTCCTTGAATCTACCTACACCCTGCTGTCTCTTATCTTCAAGAACTTGGCTTGAAACCTTCAACCCTTCTCTTATCTCTACCATCTCCGAAGTCTAAGCTCTTGAAACCCCATACATTCTTCTCTTGCCAAACCCCTGTGGTGATCTTTAACCCTACGCGCTGCGACATTGGTGAACCCAACGTGAAGGTCGGTGTAAGAGAACTCCAAGATGGGGAATTCTTCACTAGAGATACTCTACAACAATTGGTGCACATACTGCAGCAGACTTAGCAACAACAAATCCAAATGTTACAACAACAACAACAAAGGCCAGACGAAGAGAAGATTGATTCCACAGCTATCAAGGCCCTAGAGGAAGTTGGGTGTGAATTAAAACAATTTAATGGTCAAAATGTCTTTGTTTTTATTCACTTATATGTTGAAAATTTACTATTCTTTGGTATACCACAACATGCATGGAGCCGTTATTTTGCCAGACTAGCCATGCATGGTCTTCAAGAAAGAATCCATGGTCTTTTTCAACAAGATGCGGATTGGGCTGCATTCAAAAAAGCCCTACGCAAAGAATTCTTCTTAGAAGACTCTGGCCTAATGACAAAGAAAAGTTTCACTGAATGGGTTGAAAAACCCAACAAAGCTTTAGCTGCAACAGCTCTATACCATGAGTTTGAAAGTAAATTTGGACAACTTGATGCTGAAGACCAACAAAGTATGGAAGGTCAGAAGATTGAACTGTTCCTTAAGGCTGTAGATCCCATTCTGTAAGAGAAGCTTGCTAATTGCCTAGAAGATGCTACCTCCGAATCAGGAGTCAAGACTGCATGGATAGATGTTACTGATGCAGTTAACATGATTGCTCGAAGAGAGCGGATGCGACTAAGATTGGGCTCTACTTCAACTTCAACAACTCCATTAATGAAGCTTGTTCCATCTTCGAAACCCCCTATTCCTTTGACTAATCAACCAACTCTTTCTTCTTATGTTCCTTCTAAAAATGATGTAATGGATAAACTCATTAAAATCATGCGTGACCTTCATCTGAATCTTATAGAAATTAGTTCAAAAGTAGAGAAGCTCGATGTCAAAGTCGAATAGTGAGGACAAGCATCAACTCAAAGACCCATGAGAGAAGGCTTTAAGAGGCGCTGCATTTGGTGTGACAGTCAACAACATGACAAGAGGGAGTGTTCTTCCTTCCATGAGGCTAAAGCATAGAAGCTCATCTTTTGGAAACATGGAAAAATTCATGCGACTGAAACTGGTCTTCCACTGGAGCCAAATTTTGGCAATGGGGGAATGAAGAAAAGATTAGAAGATTTAGCTGTAAAGAATGCCTATGCAGTAATTGATACAGCTACCTATGGGCTGCAAATTGAGCCAATTAAGTCAAGTTTGAATGCATATAAATCTAATGTGCAATCTAAAGTATGTATGCAAGCACTAGATCAAATGGAATGTGTAAAGCAACCAAAGAAGATTTGGCTAATACCAGTTAGTATATTCGAGGAATAACTGGTTGGAAAGAACCTGTAGATTCTTTTTTTTCCTTTGCACATTTGGCTGACGTCAATCATAAAGAAGTCTTGATTGAAGAAAAGAGAAGAAGAGAAGATGAACCAGGGCCTTCCTCTTCTGGCCCTCCAAAACGGGTAACTAGAAGAACACCTGAACAACCAAAGCTTGCTGAAAATATAACCCCAGATCAAGAGATGGAAGATGCGCCACAAACAAAGAAGACCGAAGAAAAGAAGAAAGGCAAGCAGCCAGGCTACAAATTGTAGTCTCACATAGAATCTGTAACCGATCTCAAATGAGTCCTAGAAGAACGAATTCTAGGAAGCAAAATTGAATTCACCTTAGGCAAAATTCTTGGAATTGCCAAATGTGAATTCCATGATGTAATTATTAATGTAATCAAAAGGAAAAGACAATATGTTGGTGATGAAGAAACAATGCATGCTTTTTTACAAGTTCTTTGAGTTTTTGTGCAGGATGAAGAAAAGCTGACCTCACAAGGAATTCAACTTGAAGCAATTAAATAATTAATTGCAACAATTAAAGCTGAAGATAAAGAAAACATGAATGCAAAAATTAAAGAAGTGAAAGCTAAAAATGTAATGGTTGGTTGGTTCAAACTAGTTGGACAGCCCACCTCTCAAAAAGAAGGCTGTCTATAGCACATGCATGAGGAAGAAGAGGCTCGGTTCATTCTAAGTAGTCACTACTCCCATACACATTGGGAAAGAGCAACAACCGAGACAGTCGTCAAAATTGGAGAAAAAGAAACACCATGTATTGCACTCTTAGACCATGGCTCGAAGATAAACGTCATGGCAAGGAGTCTCTATGAAAGTGGCGGATGGCCCATAGATGTTGATCCAGGTTGGCGAATGAGAGCTGCAAACAACTCTTCTGGAGAGTTATATGCTGCATATCCTAATGTGCAGGTAACTATTGGAGACATAAAAGACAATTTTCACTTTTTTGTTCAAGACTATTGTAGTTACCCTATCATTCTTGGGCAACCTTACATTTCTAAAGGCCGCTTGGAAACAAAAGCTCTTGATGATGGTTCTTCCTATGCTCGAATCCGAAGCAAGGATAATGAACGAGCTGTCTAATTTCTTACTGTGTGTGTTAACCATCATCGAAACAGAGATCGGCTACGTGATTATCATGTGCCTCCTAATGCCCGAGAATTTAAGGGATTTTGGGTTGCACTACTATAAAGGGAGGCTATGGTAGTGCATCATGTAAAAATATTGAACCTCCTCATGCAACAAAAACTGTGTCTCTAGCAAATTTATATGTATATACAGCCAATAGTATGGGCTGTTATAAGTCTCTTCTGGCCATAGCTAAGGCTGAAAGAAAATATTTATGTCAGATAAAAAAAGAGCTGAAAACTTATGACATGATGGCTGAAAATGAAGATATTTTGGGTTTTTTTTTGGACTGATTACTACTGACACATTAGCTGAAATATATGTAGTTGCTCATGCAGAAAATCAGGTAGAAAATCAGTTCATAGAAGTATGTACATTGGATTATTATCAAACAATTCAAGAATTTGTTGAATAAGAAGGCAATGGTTTCCTCAACAAGGTTGAAGCACAAGTGGAGACAAAATACAAGACAGTGGATAAGAAGGTCAAACCTGTGGTAGTCCCACTGCCTCCTGAAAGTGAAGGGCTCGCTATAGGGCAGCAAATTAGCCAAGTCTTTGTGATCCTTCCAACATTGGTCATAAGTTCACATCTGAAAGTATAAAAGAGCTCAAAATAGGTGAAATTTCTTTCCTTTCACCGGCTGAAAAACACTCTTTTATACAAATGCTAATGAAACATGGAAAAACTTTTGCATTTCAACCAAGTGAAATAGCCTGTGTGGATCCAAATATTGTGGCTCCTATGGTCATTTTTATGGTCCCACATGTGCCTTGGAACCTCAAGCCCATTCTTGTTCCAAGGGCGCATTTGCCCAAATTATTGGAACTTCTAAATGAGAAGATCAGAATGAAGATTTTAGAACCTTCTTGAGCACGTTACTCAAACCGATGGTTTACTATGCCTAAGAAAAATGGATCTTTACGATTCATTCAAGATCTATTGCCTATCAATCGTGTCATAATCCGAAATGTTGGTTCGGGTCCAATTGTTGATGAGTTTGCTGAAGCTTTTGCAGGTAGAGAAATTTATTCTATGGGCGACCTATATTCAAGATATGACCAATTTCAGCTTTCATTAGAAAGCCAAGACAATAGCACAATGAAGACACCTCTTGGATTGATCCGCATGTGCACTCTACCACAAGGTGCAATAAACTTTGTAGCCCATATTATGAATGCCATGCACAAAGTCTTAAGGGACTTTATTCCACAACTTACTCTTCCATTTCTTGATGATGTACCTATCAAGGGATGTGAAGTCAATGAAAAGAATGAGGAGCTTGACAAAGATGGTTTCATGACATTTGTAGTTAACCATATTCATGATTGTGACAGGATTTTGACAAGGCTAGAAGAGGTGCATCTTACCCTTTCTAGAGCTAAGTCGATTTTTGAAGTAGAAGAATTGGTCCTAGAGGTCGGTCATCTATGTGGCCCCTATGGACGCAAACCTACTCCAATCAAGATAGATGCCATCAACACAATGCAAGAAAAATGCACAAATATTTCAGAGGTGAGAAGATTTCTTGGCGCATGTGTATTAAATCTCATATGGATACCATGATTCTGCTCATGTAGCCGAAAATCTTTATCAATTATTAAGAAAAGGCCAAAGATTCTCTTGGAATAAAGAGCATTCTCTCACTATGCATAAATTAAAGAAGTTGTTAATTTTAGCCCCCACTCTCAAAAGGGCTGACTATTCAAATGATCAACCCATCATCCTTACTATGGATACAAGTCCCATTGGGATAGGATGGGCTGTTGGCCAAGAGGATATTGAAGGTAATAGGTATGCAATTCATTTTGGAGCAAAAGTTCTCAATGAATGTCAAAGAAGGGATGCACAAGTAAAAAGGGAATTTTGGGGAGTTGTAACAGCATTAAAGTGTGATCATGAATACTTTATAGGTGCTTCCGTAGTGGTAGAAACTGATTGTCTTCCACTCTTGGGCATGATTGCCAACTGCTCTACACCCAACATTGCTATGCTAAGATGGATTGCATATATTAAGTCTCTCAACCCCGAATTAAAGCGTATTGCAGGAAAGGCAAATCTAGTTGCTGACATGCTATCACGTGCAAGATATGACAATGAGGAAGAGCTGATGGAAGAAGATGGAGCTGAGGAATCTATACTTGCTGAATTTCATTCTATGGCTGCTGAAAATACATTTTCAGTTACTGCATATACTGGTCCAAAGCTGAAAACAACAGGATGGTCAACTAGAAGCCAACATGCTCATTGCATTACTCAAGTTCTAGTTCATTTCCTTAAAGAAGATTATGAGGAATATTGGCTAAAGATCAGCCAATATTTGAGCACTATGAAGAAGAAGGAGACTTGGACTGATGAAGAGTTCAAACATATCAAGAGGAAAGCTTATGGCTTTTTTCTTAAAGAAGGACATCTATGGAAGCATGCAAAGAAGAAGAAAGGAGCACTTGTCTGAGTTTTAGGTAACAAAAGTTTGCAACAATAGGTCATGAATGAATTTCATGAAAGCATGTGGGCTGGCCATAGAGGCATATGGGGAACCTTTACTAAAGTCAAAGAAAAATATTGGTGGCAAAATATGTATCGGGACATAGCACATTTTCATGAAACATGTTCTGTGTGTCAAGTGTATTCTATGGTCAAGCATCGAGATGGGTTACAACCAACTTATCCTTTGTCTATACATTATAGATGGGTTATTGATCTTATAGCCATGCCTACAGGAATATGGAATATGCGGTATTTAGTGCTTGCAAGAGAGGATCTAACCAATCAAGTTGAAGGCAAAGCCTTAACAACCAAATCCACTCAAGATGTTTGTTGTTTTTTTATTGAAGAAGTGTTTTGTAGATATGGTTGTGTGGGTAAAGTAACTACAGATAGAGGAGAGTTGGATGCTGATGAGGCACGCAACTTCTTTGCTCAATTGGGTATTAAGTTGGCTTTAACATCATCCTACAACCCTGAAGGAAATGGAAAGAGTGAGAGAGGTCATCAACCTATTCTCGAAGCTCTAGCAAAGTCTTGTAGAGGAAAGATCAAAGAATGGCCTAAAATTCTACCTTTTGCATTATGCGCTGACTGGACTACTCACAGCTCAGTGAACTGACTATATGCCAGCTGAACTTATGCATGGAAAACAACCAATTATGCCAATTGAAGAATCTATTCTCACATGGATTCTTCTACCTTGGGAGGAAGGCCTTTGTAGAGAAGAGTTGTTGACTTTGCACATATGGTAGCTAGAAAGAAGGCCTGAAGATGTTCAAGCAGTTTTTGAGAAGCTAAAGACAGCAAGACTAAAGAACAAAAGAAGATTTGATAAGTGACATCGACTTCGGCCAAGAGAAATTCAAGAAAATGATTGGGTGCTTGTCTATGATAGCAGCCTAGACAATCAATACAGTGCTTCTAAGAAGAGGATAAAGCATTGGTTTGGCCCATATGTGGTAAAGGTCGTTCATGACAATGCCACATATTCATTGGCTGAATTGGATGGAACAAGAATGAAGATACCCATAGTTGAAAAAAGAATCAAGCTCTTTAAATGAAGAGAAATTTCAATATAATTCAAGAGCATGAAGACTTAGAGGAAGAAGAAGAGGCCAAAGATGAAGACATTGACATGGCAGAAGATACTTCTTTTGACCCGGCAAATCCGTAAGACTTTGGCACATGCCAGAGGATGTGCAGGTTAGGAGGGGGTGAATGTTGTGCCGCTATGCACACACCATGTAAAAAAATCTAGAGTGTGGCTTCCTTTTATATTTAGAGAGCCAATGCCACTTTAGACATTAGTATTAGTGTCCATGGTTCAAAATATTAGATTTTTTTGGACAAGTTTTTAGTCAATTTTTGATATTCTAGATATTATCTCTTGTAAAAATACATAAAACTATAGATAGCTTCTAGATTAGGAGGACATGTAAAAGAAAGCATGTAGCTTTCAGCCAATTTGAGAGGATTTTATGTAAAAAAAGAGATTAGCAAAATCACGTGATGTGCGATCGTTGTTTTCAGGCAGTGAACAACACTCCGAAAGTGGGAGATGAAGAAGGAGTGATCTGGCAGGATTCTGGCCAGGTGTCCTAATATTTAACCACCCTTTCAAAGCCATTGGAAGCATCAGATTGGCGATCTGAGCAGCATAGAGGAAGGTATTATTTTGTGCATGTTTTTGTCTATTAGAGTTATATTTTCTCATAATGCTGAAAGAAACTGACAAGCTTCATCTCTGTTAGTATTCTTCTATATTTTTCAATTCTTTTTGGGAATATTCTTCTACATCTTCAATCTCTTCGAACCCCTTCTTTTCCATCTACTCCTCTCCTTGAATCTACTTACATCCTGTTGTCTCTTATCTTCAAGAACTTGGCTTGAAACCTTCAACCCTTCTCTTATCTCTACCATCTCCGAAGTCTAAGCTCTTGAAACCCCATACATTCTTCTCTTGCCAAACCCCTGTGGTGACCTTTAACCCTACGCGTTGCAACAGCGGTGTGCCAACTTATTGCATGAGCCATCCTTAAGTGTGGCATATTAGGACTTGGGGACCTTGAGAAGTACCAACTCACCTTCTTGAAACTCAAGATAGCACCTCCTTTCATCAACAAAGAGCTCCATGTGGTCTTTAGCCTTCTTAAGGTTCACTTTGCACTGCTGAAGTAAGGCTTGCATGTGGTCTAATTCCTCTTTCCCATGTGGGTTGAGCTTTTCACAAAAGATGATTGTAGGGAGGGGCACTCAATAGCTATATAAATACTCAAAGGGGGATACTCCAATGTTGGAATGAGTGGAGTAGTTGTAAGCAAACTCAATGAAGTGTAGCCATGAATCCCATACATGGTAGACATCGTGACAAGAATGTCTCAAATAGATTTCAAGCTAGTTTTTGACCTGATTTGTTTGACCATTAGTCTGGGGGTGATAGGTTGTAGATGGTATGAAATTTGTCCCCATGAAGTTGAGAGTTGTCTGCTAAAATTGGATCATGAATTTGGTGTCCCAGTCATGCACTTTGACATGTGGTAACCTATGCAACTTGAATACATGCTCCATAAACTAACCAGCCACTTGAGATACTATAAATTGTGATTTGGTGGGGATAAAATGGGCTACTTTTAGTGAGCTTGTCAATTACCACATAAATGTTGTTCCAACCCTTCTTGGTCACGAAAAGACTGGTGATAAAGTTAATTGTAATGTTTTGTCTTTCGACATGGGCAATGGCTGCAATAATCCACTTGGCTTAAGGTTGCTGTCCTTATTTTGCTGACAAGGCACACATTGAGACACAAAGTCCTCAACATCTTTCCGTAGGTCTCTCTAACAAGCTTTGTGAGATGGGATCATAGGTTTTAAATATCCCTAGGTGACCAACATAGGTCTCTCTAACAAGCTTTGTGAGATGGGATCATAGGTTTTAAATACCCCTAGGTGACCAGCAAGTAAAGAATGCATCTCTTTTAAGATCCGTTGTGTGAAAGAGGAGTATGGTATATTACAATTCGACCACCATGTGCCTAGGTGAGACCATTTATAAGCTGATATGGGGAGTGCTCATTCATAGTGCCTTGCTCTAAATTTTGAAAGATAAGGTTGAATTTAGCATCAAGCAAGTAGCCTCTTGAAGTTCCTCTATCCAATTATTGTGAATTTTTGTGATCAATGAGGCTTTGCATACCCACATATATGGGAGAGTGAATTAGCTATCACATTGTCCTTCCCATGGGTATGAGTTGTTGAGATGGCAAGCTCAACATGTTTGGACATTGATGATGGACTGCCTGGCTAGATGGGTCCACATGCCTACACTTAGTACGTCAGTGGTCATTACAATCCTCACATGGCCACTGACTTATCACTTATTATATTTAGTTTATTACAATAACTTATAGTTGATATAGATATAGCACTAGTCGATTAGTATAGTCAGTTATGTACTGGTTGACTTAGTAGGCCACTTTCCTTTATATTGTATCTTATTTGTACTTTGTATACATTATATTGTGTGTGAAAGAAGAAGAAGAAATAAACAAGAAAATGCTTTGGCATCCATCTCTCTTCTTGTGTTCTTGAGTGAGCTTCCTCTAATGTGTACGATGTGTGTTTGACATAGCAACTCAACCAAATCCCCCTATCATGTGATTCTTGACATGGTATCACAGTGGTGCCATTGAGAGAGACTAGTTTTGGAGGTTAAAGTGAAGAACAAGAAGCAAGGATTTGAGCAAGTAAGAAACTAGTAATAAGCTCTTCGATTCTTTTGCTCTTTCTCTTGGATAGTGCTTGTGGAGGCACCAAAACTAGGATAGAGTGAAAATGTCAAATTGTTACTTTTTTGGGCATCTGAGGTTGTTTCGAGTCCTATTTTAGAGTTGCAAGGTTGTGGATAGTAGTTTTAGGATGTGCTATGATTTCAGTTGTATCGATCGAAAGTGGATGCATAGATTGCAAATTTAGAATATATAATTTTTGAGGTGTTTACAAGGAAGAAAACATAAGCTTTATATATAGACATGTTACAGATTACATGTATTATTAAGACATCTGTGAAAAAGGTTGCCTAATGTATTGATGTGTACTTGTTGTGAAAGGTTGCAAAAGACTTGCTTACTGCTTTATATCATTTTTGTGATACTGGCACAAAACGATGGAAATCCCATAATTAAGAAGCTAGACAAAAACAACTACCCCCTTCAAGGAAGTTTTGTGTGATGAACTTCCTCGTTAGAAAGAGCCTTTATGAGTTTGTTCCTGGTGAAGAAAAGGAGCTAGAGCTAAGTATCCCTCTGATTGCAGATGAATTAAAGGTATGGAAAGAATGGAATGCATAAGACAAAACTGTGATGTATTGGCTATCTGCAATCATTGATAATACTATGCTTGGACATATTAGGAATGCAAAAACTTCACATGCAGCTGGGGCAATTTTTGAGAACATGTTTTTAGTAAATACAAAGGCACGAAAGATTTAACTCAAGCAAGAGTTGAATACCTTGAAGGAATGAAAAATATTTGTCAATGAGCATGTTTTGAAGGTGAGGAGCATTGTATATGCTTTAACAGTAATTGATGCAATGCCTAATGATGATGATGATTTGGTTTCATCCTCTTTGGATGGCCTTAATAATGAGAAGGCTTGAAAATCATTTGTCACTTTTGTATATATACGGAAGCCATTTTCAGATTTTGATGAGTTGGTCTCTCTCATGTGATTATCAAAGAGATCAATATGTGGGGTGACTCATCTAAAAGAAATGGTGAACAAGTCCAAGAATTTTACTCAAGTTCAGGAAGGGGATGTGGTAGATCCTCTTTGAGAGGCTGTGGTATGGGACATGTTGGTGATAACTAGCAGAATAGATTAAATCAACAATTTGGTGAAATGTAAGTTTTAGGAAGCTGTGGAAACTTTAGAGGTAGGGGAAGTTCTAACGGAAGAGATGGATGGTAGAATAGAGGTTTTGGAAATTTTGCTATTCTTTGTCATTATTTTGGTAAAATAGGTCATATTATAGCCCATTATTATGCTAAGAAGGATGATATTTGTAGTGGTAAATTATAGCAAGGAAACTATACATCGTCTTCATAATAGAATGAAGACAAAAATAAGTGCCTGTTTGTTATGCAACATATGATGAATGCTGTTACAAGAAAGAGGACATGTGATGATGCATGATATGTCGATTCAGCTGCATCTAATCATATGACCAGAATTATTGAATAGTTTGGAGAGATGCAGGACTTACAAAATTCGGGTTATATGCATATGGGTGATGATTCATGCCACCCAATTTCACACATTGAAAAGGTTCCCCTATCCATGCATGATGGCCAAACAAAGAGTCTGACAGATGTATTACATGTGCCATCAATCACAATGAATTTAGTGTATGTTGAACAAATGGTAGAAGAGCAAGGGTTATTAGTTTGATTTAATACAAAAGGTTGGTTTTTGTAGAAGACTTTAATGATAAATGTAGGTTGGTCACAAAATAAAGTAGATTGGTCGTATGTTCACTTTAGATATGTTGGAATTCCTACAATGAATGCTGCTATGTATACTAAAGAAAAATGAGTGGATTTACACATTAAAATATGGCATAAATATATTGGATATGCAAATGTGCAAAGGTTGAAATTAATACAGTCCAAAGGATTGGTTACATGGTTTCTTTCTTTTAGAGTTGCAGAATTTTATAAAGTGTATGAAGCATGCTAGTTTGGTAAGAAATCAAGACAACCCTTTTTGCATGAAAGACATGTGAGCAAAAATATACTTGATGTTGTGTATATAGATGTTTGGGGACCTACATAGAACTTATCTGTTGGTGGCAGCAAATACTTTGTCACATTTATTGATGATTGTTCAAGGAAGCTATGGGTATACTCTATGAAGGAAAAGAATGATGTATATGAGCACTTCAAATCTTTCAAAGTGGCTATTGAAATAGAAACATACTTGAAAGTTAATTGCTTGAGATCAAATGGAGGGGAAGAGTACCTCTCTAATGAGTTTAGTGGGTTTTTGAGGTCTCGTGGGATAAAGAGATAGTTTACTTGCAGGTATATCCCACAACAAAATGGGATTGTAGAAAGAAAAAAATAGGCACATTGTAGAAGTTGCACATGCATTGATTGTTGAAAAGAATATACCAAAACATTTTTAGTATGAAGTTGTTCATATTGCTATCTATATTATGAACATCTCTCTCTCTCCATCTCCATCTTCCTCTCCCTCTCTCATTTCCTCTCCCTCCCTCTCCCTCTTCCTCTCCCTCTCCCTCTCCCTCTCCCTCTCCCTCTCTTTCTCTCTCATTTCCTCTCCCTCTCTCAATACACATATTTTATACAAAAATCAAGTAAAAGAGAGAGAGAAATCTCCCTCTCCCTCTCTCATTTTCTCTCCCTCCCCCTCTCCCTCTCCCTCTCCCTCTCTTTCTCTCTCCCTCCCTCTTCCATTTCCTCCCTATCCCTCCCCCTCTCTCATTTCCTCTCCCTCCCTCTCCCTCTCCCTCTCTTTCTCTCTCATTTCCTCTCTCTCTCTCTCTCAATATACACAAATTATACAAAAAACAAGTAAGAGAGAGCGAGAGAAAATACAAAAGCAAAGCAAGAATGGACAATACACTCATCATAAAGACTTGAATAAGGGTTTGAGGGCTCCTCTTCGCGACGGCGGCTCCTCTTCGCCCTCTGTACACCTACTCCTCTTCTTCGCGAACGGCCGTGGTGGTAGCAGTGGCAGTGAGAAGCTTTCTTTCTCTCTTTCTCTCCCTCTCAGCAAGATGGTCACTCTCCCTCTCACTCTCTGTTTTGTGAATGCACGAAAAATGACGCGCTCGGGTTTCGGCCCTCGTTTTTTTGCTCTGGGTACCGTCACTATTTGCATTGCTATTTGCGTCGCTATTAGCGACCCTAATAGTGACCCTAATAGCGATGCAAATAGCGATGCCGCTATTTATCGTCACTAACGCCCGTCGCTATAGGTTCATATCCTTGTAGTGTAAAGGGTATTTTATTTAGTAGAAATTATACGATTATTACAAAAGGAGGCTTTTAGTTACATTTAAAAAAAATCGTAAGTTTAGTAAATAGCCCCTTTTACTTTACTAAACTTACAACACATGCTCTAGGATATAGATAATTTCTTATAGGTGTACCTCCTCATGAGTGGGCCACCTTTGAAGAGAAGTCCAATGGCTAACCCATCATAAAGTGCAGGTACAACATCATTGCCAGGTACAAGGAGGAATCAATGTTGTGGAAAGGTTTTCCAAATACATGAGTGCTATACACTCAATGTTATCCTTGATGGCCTCATGGAGGTACTTGGCCACTGTCTAAATTAAGATATGTTGAAAGGATATTAAGATATTTGTATGTTTAGTAAAGTAAAAGGATATTAAGATGTTTGTATGTAGAAATTATCTATATAGCATGTGTTGAAAGGATATTAAGATATATCCTTTCAACACATGCTATATAGATAATTTCTTATAGGCGTACCCCCTCATGAGTGGGCCTCCTTTGAAGAGAATTCCAATGGCTAACCCATCATAAAGTGCACGTACAATATCATTGCTAGGTACAAGGGGGAATCAATGTTGTGGAAAGGTTTTCCAAATACATGAGTGCTATACACTCAATGTTATCCTTGATGACCTAATGGAGTTACTTGGCCACTGTCTATTGGCCCTTCTTTATCTCTACATTTGAGTATGACCAAATTGACTTACAATGTCAGCAAACATAGCCTTGTTCACTTCTATCCACTACATGCATGTTAGATTAGCCCAATGCAACTTTCAAAGTGCTTGCATACTGCCTTTTAGGAAAGCTTATTTTGAGCCCTTTCTTCATTGCCTTGGCACTTGTCCCTCACTTGTTGGTGGTTCGAGCTCTTTGCCATGTTCTATCACTAAGAGTGGATGGCTTAGAGTGGTATTTGGAATGAGGATTGCCTTGATTGGAGGTCGGTGTAAGAAATCAAACTATAATGGAATCTAAATGCAAATGTGTTTCTATGAGTCGGTGAATATTAGAGAAGTAGGAATCATGGCCTTCACGCTATATCACGAGGAATATGTCACCATTTTCTAGCCTCCATCCAAAAGGGGGCAAGTTGTTAGTTGATTAGCAAATGATTTTTTTGAGAAGAATGGAAGATATATTTTAAAAATGTAAAACTACTTGAAAATTCTACTACCTTTGCACCAAATCAAAGACTTGGAAGCAGAGAGTGAGAAGGGTCTGGCCCAATGCCACCTAGGGACTTAACTTGATGCTTTGGAGACTCATGAATCACTTTGCCATAAGAGAAAGACTTAGAAAGTAAAGGAGTGCCCCTAGCATTTGTAGATTGTGTAAGAGACATGTAGAGACCATGAAACGCTTTACTCTAGGACTACCTGTAAGTTCAAGGGCTATTCAATGAGCTAAAAAACTAGGTTGCAACACCTAGCTTCCATGGTGCTATCTTAGCCAAAATAGTTCTCTTTGGGAAATTTGGAAAATTTAATGAAGACTCGATGCAAATTTGGCATGTAGTACATGAAGACTACAACAATACAGTGTTCACAAAAAACCAAGGTTTAATGTAAAGTGAATTGTAAAATTTTTAAAATAACCTTTAAAAATTTGAGTTAGAGGTTTTTGTATCTTCTACGAAAAATGTTTTTCGTGAACACTTCAACAATATGCTTCATTTGAAGACATAGAAATAGTAAATGCTTTGATAGGTTGCAATTTTGGTCCTTGGTGGACAAGCAAGCATGTAAGTTTGAAATTTTAATGGCCTTGAAAGGGCTTGGCAAGTTTGGCTCGATGCATAGGGCAACTCATAGAGCCTTGAACAAGATAGCTAAGATTTTATCTAAGGCGGGTCCCAACCATAGTGTGGTTGATGTACATAATTTTAACCTTTATTAGTTGATATGTTACCACATTATAAAATAAAGTGTTTGCGTAAGGGCATATGGCTAAAGAAAAGAGAGACTGTGTACGTGTGCGAAAAAAAAACAACGTATATAGGCACGTAGGTGGTCTATGCGTTATGTGTTTGTAATTAGATTAATGAATGTTTAAGTAGTATTATGTCCATTATCTCGATTCCTGAATCTGTTGGGTTACGTCATCATTGACGCAGTCGCACGCGTAGATAAATTAGCGTGAATGAAATCCATCCGTTCAAAGGTGCCATGATGCAGTCTCTGTGAGCGAGGGGAGGGCTGCCTTTATGCCGAGGCCATGGATTAGAGAGAGAGAGAGGATAACGCGAGAGAGAGAGATGAGAGAGAGAGAGAGAGAGAGAGAGAGAGAGAGTAGTAGCCTGTAGGCTGTAGGATATTGAGGCGCGCTTTTAGCATGTAAGAAAAAGCAAGCGTACGAGAAATTATAATTTCCGCGACGGATGTTATTTTGAGAGAGCCTCCAGAGAACAGGGCCAGAGACAGGGAGAGAAAGCGCCCCCGAGAGATCAGAGCAGCTCGCAGTGGCATCAAGAGATTGATGGGTCGACCGTGAGAGAGAGAGAGAGAGAGAGAGAGAGTGTGTGTGTGTGTGTGTGTGCGTGTGTGCGAGTATGTGTGTGTATAGTGTATATGTGCAATAGTGTGTGACACTGTTGTCTAGTGATCGACACGACGATACAATAATTAGGGATGGGGAGGAAGAAGCTGGCGGTGACGGTGCTGCGGGAGAAGGAGCAGGAGAGGAAGGAGACGTTCTCCAAGCGGTGCAAGGGCCTCTTCAAGAAGGCCCATGAGCTCTCGGTACTCTGCGGCTGCGAGGTGATGCTGGCCGTCCTCCCGGGCTCCCCCGACGACCCCCGCATCTACGAGCTCCACCGCCGCAGCAGCCGCCGCCTCCTTGCCAATCCTCCCCCTGACCCTAGCCCCTTTTACCACCCCTACCACCGCACCTCCTCCCACCGTCGCCCCCACCACCTCCATGCCTACCTCCATCACTACTACCGCCACCGCCCCTTCTTCCCCTCCGCCTGCCTGCCCTCCAGCCCCGGCACCGGGCCTGCCGCCTCGGGCTCCTCCGCAACCTCCTGCTCCTCTTCCTCTGCCTCCTCAGCTCCCGTCTCTTCCTCGACCGGTAAAAAGATCATGATCTATAACCCTGTTTCCATGAAGATGGAGTTCAGTGGACGAGAGGTCTTCGAGCCGCCACTACCCGTATCTACCTACAATCCTTTCCTGTCGAACCCGACCGGATCTTACGCAGGCGAGAACGTGAGTTGTAATTACTCGTGCCTCAGTGACAATTACTCATACCAACTGCAGCACGATTTCCAAGACGCTCGTTTAGACTGCATCAATTTCCAAGCGGCTCCTCCCGACATTAATTCGAAGCAGGAGGCCGCCGTGGCCGATGAAGAGCTCAGCCGCAGCTGCTTCAATGTAGCAGCTCGGAGCCCGCCGCTGCTGGTGCAGGCGTCCATGATGATGAATATAGCAAGTATTAACGAGGACAAGGCAACCCTGACGGAGAGTAATTACATGAATATGAAGGACCAGGACTACTGCGGCTGCGTGGACTGCGCCAAGGGGAACAGCGTCAACCCAAGCGATCAGGAGCTTCTCGACGATCCCATCCCTCTGTCCGTCTTCGCCGACCACGTCAACAATATGATAAAGGATGACTTCGACTACGTCGACTCCGGCTACGACTGCAATATCTTCATGCAACAGCAGCAGCACCACCACCACCAACCGCCAGCGCCTCCATCTTTCAGAGGTACATGCATCACCTATTCACACACACTCTCTCTCGCTCTTTGGTTAACTTCCTGCAATCACTGCAGTTAGGTTGAGAAAAGCAGAAAAGAAAAGCACAATCATGCATACACTGTTCTATTTCCTGCATTCACTCAAAAAGCTAAACGCGACCTAGCCGTAGTTAAGTTACCAACCCCTACTAAGTTGATAAAGCGCGTCCTACGGCTGGATACCTCAATATAAACTTCAGAAGTGCGTCTTGTCTAAACGCGGGCAGATACGTAATATAGCTATTAATAATTACGTTACAAAGTTCAGGGATATATGCTAGTCAAGCTTACTAACTATTTCGGCTAAATCTCTTCCATCCAATTTATCCAACATACAAGATATACGCCAAAATCATTTAGTATACAGAGGATACTGCAACCATTTAGCTTTGTATATAGCTGAATTCCAATAGACTTCCATATTGCTATCTTTGAAGATCCTATTCACTCTAGCTTCCTAGATAGTTTGCAAAATTGGGATATGAATGTTACGAAGGCCAAATACCCTTTATACCCTTGCTTTATCACATCGGTATGAAGGCCAAATATTTTTTATGCCCTTGCTTCATCACACCAACTATGTACTATCCCAAAAATGTAAAAATACATACTTTTCCCAATTTACCCCTAGAAACCTAAGCAAGGGAGGATGCCTTGCAAAGCTTTCAATGCAATAGACCATTTCTAAAAAAGATGCCTTGGAGATTCATCCTGATCATGCAAGCATTTGCCATTAGGTAGACCTCTCCAACTTTTGAGCAATGAAGAATACCCTAATTACTAACTTCCGAACAAAGACCCTATCCTTTAGAGGGAGCTTCGGAGCTTTTGAACACTTGTGTTAGAGTTGATGCTCTTTGTGAAGATTTGCCCTAAAATTCACAAAGGTGGTACAATAGCCCTAGATTGATGATGTGTCATGTCCACGAACCTAATTCAAATAAAGCATGCAACTAGATCCTAGACTAACTTGAATGACTTAGAGATCCACCCTCTCCTCCTACGTTCATCAAAAGAAAGGAAATGCCTATTGGGCATGACCCAATGACAAACTCTATAAGCACCTTTTCTGGCAAGGAATATTGCTCTTTTCCTAGCACAATTGCTAGTAAAACTAAAGGCCCAAGTCTAGTAAACATTTTGATTCTCATCCACAAGTGCATTGTCAAAATCGCAAGTGGGGTATTGTTTAGAAATCTACTTGAGACACTTATTATGGTCATATAGAGTACATGAGATTAAATTGCTTTCATAGCTTGCATGGGGATGGTGTCTGATGCTTAAGCCTCATGCTTTACAATAGTTTCCATTCTTCATATAAATTCTTTCAACCATCATTTGTGCCCATGGTGCTTTCTTCTTCCAATATCTTCTAAGAAAATTTCCCCCCTTTGATTGCCTTTTCTTCACATAGATTCTTTCAACCATCATTTGTGCCCATGGTGTTTCCTTCTTCCAATATCTTCTAAGAAATTTTGGCCCCTTTGATTGTCTTTTCTTCAATAATAATTAGTTATTTCAAACCCCCAAAATCCCATTCTTTCTTAAATTAGCTATTTCAAATCTATAGGAGCAAGATATCTATCACTATTGTGCTTACCCTAAAGGAATCTCCAATTATGAAATTCCACATTTTGTACAAGCTTATATTCCATGCTAACAAGGTAAGTAAAATCTAGTTGTTGGGAAGATGAGGAAACCTTAATATTTTATGATCAACATATAAAGACTAGGCTATAGAACTCTAGTTTCCTTATTTTCTCCTAATTCTTTCGAGGACCCATTTGTCTCTTCTAGGCTCATTTACTCCAATCCCCATGGAAAAACCCATATCTAAATATGTTGTCCCATTGAGTACCTCGCCTCTCCATTTGAGGCTTTTTAAATCCTTCCCCATCACGTTAACAAGGGGAAGCTTCCTGTAATTGATTTTAACATTTGAAGCATTCTTATACATTTTTAGTACCTTCAATGCCTTTTACAAGCTTTCTTTTTCTGCCTTAAGGATAATTAAAAACTCATATGAAAATCCATGTCTAACTTTTTTTTCCCCCATATAATTTACACCCTCCACTCCCTAATTACCAATCATTTTTTAATAATACTGAATCATGGATGTATCACCACATTAAATAAATTTAGAGGACTCATAGAATACTTGTCTTGTTGATCACCTATTTTGACCTATAAGGGATTGAGAAGTGAATCATGATAAGAATGAAGGATTGTGCTCCATTTCTATTATTATTATCAAAAAGCAATCTTGCTATCTTACTATCAAATCCCATTTGTAGCATCACCTACTTTAAGTAACACCAATTTACTTTATCAAGCATCTTTTCCACATCTAACTATAGAAGAATTATCTTTTTTCCTAATAGGCTTGACAACTCTGAAGCAATGTCTGCATTAAAATAAATATCAATTATTGATCTTCCTTTTATGAAGCCATATTGCTTTTTAGCTATACATGTTTTTAAAAATAGTGCCAATCTTGAAGAAATGTTCCACTAGGGAAGCAAAGGAAGGATTTGGCATGGGGATGAAGGTGTTGACATTGATAGCATAAAGCTGAATTCCACAATGGAAAGTCAATGGGTTTATGTGTTAAGGTTGATACATAAGGCTACTTATCCACCCTTGGCCAACATCTTTACTTGCACATATTATAGTTTGATAAGTCGACAAAACATTAGGATAATACATCCTTAGACTTTTGTCCTAATACTCATATGTGAAACCATGTTATTCGAGAATTCTTGAATTAGCTTGATATTGAAAACATTATGTGCATTTTTATTTCTTGAGATCAACTCTCCCATCGATAGTCGGAACCACTTAAAAGCACTAGATCCTTTACTAGGATGAGCCACTTGAGAAATTTCATCAATGTATGCTTCCTCTACTAGGAAGAGATAAGTTTTTCACATAAGTTTTCTAATTGAGATCTCAAATTTATCACAATTATGGTTCATCTTCACCTTTGGGGCTACAATTTTGTGTAAACTCAATTTTTTATACATAGATAGAATTCTACATAAGAGTATGAATATGCTTAAGAATGTTAGAGCGTCGAGTTTCACTTTTATGTAAAGACCATTCATCTTGCATGCACCAATTTTGTATCATGGCACTCATCTTAAAGCACATGGATCAATTGTCCTTCATGTCCCAATTTGAGATAATACAACAAAAAAATGGACTTAAATCTCACTTACAAGAAAAATGATGCAATTGGTTCTCATTGATTATTTATACAATAACTATGATTCTCAAATCTAAGATTTTATTTCGTAATGGTAGACCAAGGAATGTTTCTTTATTTTAATCCCCTCTATTTTTCCATGGCATGTGTTGAAGACATTGGAAATTAGATCTAAATTTCATAACCATAGAAAAGAAACTACTATATATGGAACATTTCATTTTTATAAAGTAGAACCAAAGTCCACCTTTAATTGGTTTCCAAATTAATGTTGCTATCTCAATAAAGAAAATTACAAGGCAAAAAATATCAAGATTAATATTCAAATATTGATTTAGTTCACTTTCAAGATGTAGTAGGCAAGATAGGAAATAGGGTAGAGGTAGTTTGAGATCCCTTCTTATATTGGTTGAGGTATTTGAGGCATGAGCCTCTCAAGAAGCCTTATATTTTCTCATGCTCACTATGAGAGAGTATTCACTATAAGTTGAGGAAAACTTTTGGAATGTAGGCAAGCCTTGTTCCAACCAACCTTAAAGCATAACTTTCATAATTAAAAGTGCACATTTTATGGGATGGTTGAACATGTCTTAAGAAACGTGGCTAAATTTGTGTGGTAGCTTTAAAAACGGAATATGTTTACTTGATGTAACAAAATATATAATATTAGGGTCAAATTTAGTATTTTGGTTATTATGTGATACTAAGCTAAATTTCAATTTCAGTATGCAATTTACAAGGGATGTCAATACACTTCATGCTTATATGTATGTGTGTGTTATTATGTGATGCTAAGCTGAATTTGAATTTAAGTATGCAACTTACAAGGAACCTCAATACACTTCCTACTTTTGTGTGTGTGTGTGTGTGTGCGCGCGCGTGCGCACACACGTGCATGTGCACTTGTGCATGCATGTTCCTTTATGTCTATGTTCACAAATCCCATGAATGAATGTTTTGAGTAATTTTGGGACCCCTAGTGCAAGAATTTCTCTTTTTCTTGATGGTCTTTGTCTATATCTATACACATTCTCTCCTATGATTTAATCACATATTTTTTGTAGAAGGGTATTATAAGTAATTAAGATTTTGGATGTACACAGCACATCAACTTAAAATATGTCAATGTTTAAGCCATGTTATAGCAAGGACATCAATGTTAGGAGATCACCATAAACAACAAAGGTCCACAAAAAGGATCAAGCATGCTTTTTGAAGAATCTTGGAAGGTGTAATTTAGGCTAACTAGTAGGAACTTTTCTTTTATAAAATCAACTTGCTCATATTCTTCACAAAGAGATTGACTACTTAAGTTGAGCTATGTAAAGGATGTGGAGGTAAAACACCATTTTAGAGAGGATATGAACTTGAAAAGAAGCAAAATATTTTTTAGGCCTAGGTTGTTTTGACAACTTAGTCACCTTGCAATAAAGGCCTTGCAAGAACTCAAGTCCCCTTATGTAAATCTTATAATTCTCTTCAAAATCTCTTTTATCATAGTATTTATTCACTTGTAAGTTACTATACAACAGACTTATCAGTTACGATGGAGTGGTTAAATCTGCATTATTTATGGATTCCACACCAAGCATTTTGCATATTCGATCTAATTGCATGCTAACAAAACCATATATCTAAACTATTTCTTATTTTGAAACTTATGTTTTTTTCATAGATACAATATTTCTTACTGGGCCAACTCCTTCACCAAGTGGTCTTAGCCCAGATGAACAAGATTCCATAAAGACAGATGAGAAAAAACCTTCAACACTAACATCATTAGGTGAGCCCTTCTCATTTTTGTTCTCATGTCTCATTTGAAGTTTACACACATGTGTGATTGATAAATCCACTAACATCAAACATTGGGACAGATGATCCTAATTATGGTCCATTCCACCCTATGAATGTGAAAACAGAAGAATACTTTGATATGGAAAGCTTTAACAATGATAGTTGGGAGTATGTCTCAAGGCATCTAGCCCTTACACCTACTTCATAGTGTGTACCAATGGGATCCATGTGACATTCTATAACATATCCTAAAGCAATTTTTTGTGGGTATTGTCATACAATAGTGTGAATCATCTTACCCAATTTTGGCCACCACAAATCCAAGAGAAGATACTCATCACAAAAATTTCACATTATGAGTTTCTTCAAGCCTTATTGATACAAAAGGATCATTTTTATAAGCGGATGATATCAATATAAGTTGTGTCAAGTGTACATATCATAAGCTATATTTGTAGTATTCAACTTTTGTTTATCTCTCTATTTGTCTCTCACTTGTGCACACTAAGATGTCACCCACAACCACCATACTACATGAGACATGTGCCTTCATTCAATAGCCTCTCTATCTTGGTTCAACCTATGATCAAGATTTTGATCAAAGGGTAGGACAATATTGATCAATATCATTTCTTGTTGGTTGACATTGTACATATTTTCATGATTTCTACTTTTCATGCTTTTGTCATAGGACATAAGAGTTACAATCTATATGACTATTTCTCTATTGTCAATCTTTATTGTATTTTGTTTCAGTATTCTAATTGGTGAGACAACACTAGCAATTCTATTCATTGTTTTAAGTCTTATAAGGCATTTTAGTCTCTTTTGAAACAATATATATATTCCAAATGATTGTTTTATATCAAGAAAAGATCAAATGGTTATGAATTGACTACACAACTAACATAAATGTCATGTATTGATGATTTGATGAACTTGTGTATGCATATGAGAGAAGTTTCTAGATATGGATGCTTGTTTAAGAGAATATTTACATTTGTTATTTAAGAGGATATTGATAGTACAATATATCATTTTATTATTTGAGAGAATATTAGATCTACCTAATTTATGATGGTACATGCTTTATAACTCTTTTCTTAATGGAGAGGTTACTTATGTTTTCTTATTTAAGAGGATACTTACACTATAATCATTTACCTCTTTAAGAGGCACTAGGAAATTTGAGAAAGTGTAAAATAATTGTGCTACTTAACTACATTGTAGAATAAAGAAAGAAAAAGGAACGAGAGAATTAAAAGGTAAGGGACAAGTTACACATAAGAAAGATGTCAAAGAAGGCAAGTACCTAGCATACATAAATCATCTCCCATGAAACTTGGAGCATAAATTCTCCTCGAGGAGATTACTATATGTATATCCTCTACATCACGTGCATTCAAGGTCTATTTATAAATATCCTTATCTATGACTTTTTCTTGAATAAAATATAACCCTTTTCTATTCAATATGTAAATAAGCCCTTTATGTTACATCCTTATATATGTAAACAATCTATAAAAATAATATTTTAAAAATACATTATTTTGAACCCACATGATGCACACATATATTCATAAGTAACTTACCCGAGAAATTCTCTACCAATTGATACTATCCATTTAACTTTATTTTTCATAATCCATGACTATTGTAGAAATACATTTAATGTCTAAGTTCAAGGCTATTTTGATGAAGTTATGAAGGATATGAAGGAGATCCATTCATAGTAAGAATGTTTGCAAGAAAAGAAGATTGGTCATTCATAGTTGAGTAAGTGCATGAATTTATAGCTTTTCGAGCTTGAAACACACTCACTTGTCTTTGCTTATTGGATACATTGCGTACATTTGCATCTAACCTCTCTTGATGCCACCACATTCATCCTTATCCATCCATTCTCATCAAGTGCATTCATATGCTTACACATCAAATGTACTGATAAACCTCCCTTGATGCATGGTCAGTCATTATTGATTGCCACTACCATCATGGATGTGATTACAAAATAACATCCCTCCCCCTCCACTCATAAGCATGTGGGGTGACATAATTAGGATGTAAGAAAATGATAGTGATTTGGAAGTTTGTCCCATTGGATACATCATTGGTGCCAATAGTGGGCATTACAATTGTAGGGTAATCTAGAATAGTTGTCCATTAGATGGAGATACATTAGGAGCTTCATTTGATTTGGGTACATCATTATTTTGGAGTGGCTTGTTTGCATAGTTTGCTTTATTAGAATAGCACTCTCTTTCAAAATGACCAAGCACCTACAAATTGTACATTGATATTTGCCTTTGTTTCTACAATTATTTTCTTCATTTATTAGTTAATCCATAATGGGTTGCATTTAAGCATTGAATTTTTTATAGTGATGAAGACATTGTCATGAGTAGTGGTTGAAGAGCTCCAAATGGGTTTCATATATATATATATATATATATATATATATATACCGTAAGGATGCATCAATGCTGTGCAGCTTTAAATCATCCATTTATTAGATAGTGTTTCAACTAAAGTCTCATAACCTTCTACATCACAACTTGCTAAGAGTATAGTGTTGGCCTCATCTTCACAAGTATGTGTTTTAGAGAAGCCAATTGTTATCTAATACCCTTATATTTGTTCAAGTAGCTTGTAAGATATTCTTTTGGGTTGAACTTCAAGTTATAGAGTTGCATTAGTAATTTCACATTAGAATACTTGGATTTGGTGCTGAAAACTTTATTAAGATCCTCCCATGCAATCTTTACACTTAGAATTCCATCAAGGTGATGTGTGCATTCCTCACCCAAGGTTGCAGCTATTTAACCCAATGCTTTCTTCATTGTCCTCTTCGAAGCTTGTTGTTGTGTCTCTAGCTCTTTTGCGTAAGTAGATACATCATCTTGGACTACCACATGTGGAATCCAAATCCCATGAATTTATCAATGGTATCTTGAGTTGACATGATGATCAATAGAGTGGTCTTATTGGGCTTATTAACTAATGCCCAATAGTATTTAACTATTCATAAGAGAGAAAATGAAAATATTTTTATTTTGAGAATGATTGGGCTAAATTTGGATGGATTGAGAATTGCAATGTGAATAGGGACTTATAGCTGAACCAGTTTGCAAATATCCAATTCAAATAATATAATGTGGACATAGGCTTGTGAAAAACGAGTTTGGAAGAGAGAGGTGTGAAATGAGATTTTTAAAAAAGGCTTAGTTGAACCTTATAAAAAAGCTTAGTAGAAGCTTTAGGATAATATTTAAAGAAAGAAGAATTATGGTTTATAGTAGGAGGTCTTGCATTTTGTCTACCATTGCCACAAATCACATTGGAATGATAGTATGTTTCATCGCCTTTCAAACTACTCCAACAAACTCTTGGATAGCAGGCATTGAGATTTGGAGCTTTGATTCCTCCATGGAAAGCACTCAAAATTTCTTCTATGTCTTTGTGGATCAAAGCAAGTCCCCCAACTTCTTCTTGAAAATAGGCCCTAACTTGATTCAATCAACCCCCCAATTTATGAAGAAGTGCCCCCTTTACTTCCAATAAATGAAAACCATGAATTGGAAATAGGATATAATGATGGTTGAATTAAGATGGTATACCTTAATTATTGCTTGAGTGATGGTGACTTCAATCTATTAGATACCATCTCTTTCTTAGCTTGGAGCTTCCAAACTTGTGTACATCAATGGATGACTCTCACAACCTCACGCCCTCAAAGATGAGGCTCTAATGCCACATGATGAAGTTATAGAGGGTATGAAAGAGATCCATTCATAATAAGAATGTTTGCAAGAAAAGAAGATTGGTAATTCATAGTTGAGTAAGTACATGAATTTATAGCTTTTCCAGCTTGAGACACTCACTTCTCTTTGGTTATGGGATACATTGCATACATTTGCATGTGACCTCTTTGGATGCCTCCATATCCATCCACTCTCATAAAGCCCATTCATATGCTTATGCATCAAATGTTCTAAAATCTATCCCATTAAACTCATAGAATCATGCTAAACGAGCTGGTATAGCTTACATTCATGGGATAGAAGTGGAGTAGGAGAAGAGGGAAGTCTGTTACCTTTTTTCAACCTCCTGTTCAACTTGGATTCATCCCAAGGGACCACCCATATTTGTAAATTGCCTAGATCCCTCAATCATTGGATGCCCACATTCTTGTGGTTTGATAGTTTAAAGCTAATTGTAATATCACATATTAGTACTCCACCATTAATACATTAACTAGTATAGCCTCACATTATTATTATTTATAATGATAGTAAAGGGAATTTACAAGAGTAATCCAAAGACTTAGAGGCTAAGAACCTAGTCTAGCTAGTACCTTTTAATGAGACCTAGAATACATACAACCTTGTCTTCATATGCTTTGTGTTAAACTTTGAGAAACCTTTGTACTTGTGAAGATTATTCAAATTAAATGTTGCTTAGGAGTGGTGCATGAACTTAAGGATCATGAATCTAAGGGGACTTATCCATTGGGGTCTATCACTATAACTTATCGTGTTTGAGCCATAAGTGTTCATCTACTATAAGGACTTTAAGCTCTATGCCATGGAATAGGATATTTGCTCATCTACATCTTTTCAAAAAAGTGAATTCAACCTATGTTTTCTCTTATCTCCAATAGCTTTGTGTCATGGAATAGGATATTTGCTAATCTAGATCTTTTCTAATAACTGGATTCAATGGATCTTGCCTCTATCTTCAATAGCAGCCAATAATAAAGAAACATGAAAAAGTATAAGAGATAACAAAAGATCCACAAAAAGTGACTTTAAAAGTCGAGAGTAAGTATTGTGAGGCAACAACGTCAATATCTTGGGAAATAGCCACAAGGATAAGTTTTCAGTCAACCAGGGATAAAATTTTAAATTGTGGTTGCAATAGATGCAAGTATGGCAAGTGTTCCCAGCCACATGGAATCTCTCAAGTACATTAGGTTACACTGATTCTTATTCTAGAATGCTTTTCAATGCATATTCCATAAGACGAATATACCAATGCTTATAATGATTAGTGCACAGGACATAAAAATAGGGGCTATATCCTTGCTCTCCATATTTTTCATCCTATTAGACATAAATTACAATTGAAGCCTTATATAAAATCCCAAGCACTAATGACTATGATTTATTAACACTTGAGTGTATAAGGCAAGAAAGATACTCTAAAGTAAGCAAGAAGAAAATACAATAGCATCCAAATAAAACAATGATAAATATAAGTATAAATCCAAATTATGCATCTATGAAAAAAACAAGAAGACGTCTTCATATTGGCTTTAAATCCTAATGCTAGAATTACACATCTAAACAATAGAGAATAGTGAGATCCCTAATCATGTTAGAAAACATGGACCTAGAACTAGATCGGCTATGGTGGACACAAGTCAAACACACAACACATTATTAGAATGAGGAATTGTAACTCAAGTGAATTAGGTTCCAAGATAGATTAGCTTGGAATCATAACCACAATCCTGAGTGACTCAAACTGAAAGTACCATTACATTGAAATGAGTGTCAAGTACATACCTTTATAGCTTTTTGGATAGCACCATTGTATGTCACTATGCATATGGGATTTTGAACATCTCTTCCTAGAGCATACATCATTCGTCTATCTTCTAGTCTCTTCAAGGCATACATCTAGCCTCTATGGGCCAGCATCATTTGCTATTCTCAACACCCCCCCTCAAATGATGAGTCTCTACCCTTGCTGGCTTTTGCCCCCCCTGCATGTGAACATGGACTAGGAGACTAGCTCTTTGGCAGCCTAGTCAAGTTAAGACGAAACTTTACATCTTGGTAGGGTTTTTACATCCACTATGGGAACCATCGATAGCGGAGAATATTTTCTTCATCTTCTTTGTGCTTCTTTCACACTCTTTGGTACAATCTTTAATTTTCTTGGACTCCCTCTCGGTCTTATTAGTTTTTGTCTTAATACTCTTTACCTTGGTTATGCTCTTTGTCCCTTTTATTGATGTATGGTACTTCTCTTTTTGCTTCAATCTTCTTGACACTGTCATTTTGTTTCATGCTTTTATAAGTGAGCACACTGATGGGTACATGGGCTTGGTTTGATACACTCTTATACATGAGATGAATTTTGAGATACATGAATTTTTGGATTTTATTTGGCTTGATAACATATTCTTTAAGATCTTAGTTAGCTTTGCCCCAAGCTTTTAGTAGCCAGGACATGACTCAAAGGCATCAATCCTTCCGTTTCATCTGTTGCATACCCAAACATGTGACCTTGGTCACCAGTGCCAATCTCCTCAGTCTGCTTGGTAAAATGACCTTGGACACCCTAAGCAATGTTAGGACTCTTGGCTTTTGTGGTGAGTAGACCATTGTGGAGATTTAGCTCCTCTACAGCCAGCCATGGTGCCGCTTGTCCTGCCTTTATCACACTCGAAGTGCCCCTCTGCTTCTGCTCCTTCCTGCTGCACTCGGAACTAATACATAGCATGTGGCCATCCTCTTCCATCTGCACTTTTATGATCTCCTTTTTATTTAGCCCTCGGAGATGTAGGCCTCACATGTCTTTACGCCAGTTTTCCTGTTGGAGACACCCTGCTTCTTGTTGAAGTAGTGCGAACTATTGGTCCAGTTTGGAGGCCTGCTAAAGTCAACAAGGACTTGTCCTGTGACCAGCTCCATAAGGGGCACCCCATAGCCATCACTCTTCTCTGTCAACATTCCGATGAGAGCATATTTTGGAGCAACATACCCAAATGTCCCCATGACTCGTGTTGTCACATGGCTGTTTCCAGGTCCTAAAAATTTAGCAAGTCCAAAATCAGAGACCTTTGGATTCCATTGACTATCTATCAGGATCTTGCTTGACTTCACATCACGATGGACTACTTTAGGCTCCAACTCTTCATGAAAATAAGCCAGTCCCTTTGTAGTACCGAGAATAATTCTCATTCTAATATCCCAACTCAATGGTGGATATTCCCCTAGCTATCCATGGGGCCATTGCTCCAAATTCCCATTCAAGTCAATGTACTCATAAACAAGCATCGTTTGCAAGCCTTCCATACAATATCCAATCAACCATGCAAGATTATTGTGCTTGACACGTCCTATTGCCTCCACTATCTTGAACTCCCTCTCAACATGTCCTCTATTATTTAGAAGATTTTTCACAGCTATGCATGTACCATCAGGTAGGTGACCATAGTACACAAACCTGTATCCACCCTCACCGAGCACATTGGAATCAGAGAAGGAATCACTCGTAGCCTCTAGCTGATGCATGGTGTACCAATGGTCCCATCCCAAATGGGAAACTTTTGGAACTGTCGTCCATGTACCCGTAGTTGGTGCAGGAGCTGGAGATTTTGCTAATCGGGAATTGCTATTGGCGCTTACGCCTCTATCATGCAGTTGAAGGATTATAGAGCTTGCAAGGAAGAAGAAAACACACGACTAGCTACCTAGCTCAGCCATGGCTCTGGCACTATGTTAGTATACATGGACTTAAAACTAGATCGGCTATGGTGGACGCAAGTGAAACACACGATACATTATCATAATGAGGAATTGTAGCTCAAGTGAATTAGGTTCCAAGATAGACTAGCTTGGACTCATAAACACAATCTTGAGTGACTCAAACTAAAAGTACCATTACATTGAAGTGAATGTCAAGTACATGCCTTTATAGCTTTTTGGATAGTACCATTGTACCTCACTATGCATATGGGATTTTGAACATCTCTTCCTAGAGCATACATCATTTTTCTATCTTCTAGCCTCTTCAGGGAGCATACATCTAGCCTCTATGGACCAGAATCATTCGCTATTCTCAACAAATCAGAGATCTCATCCTCATGCAATCTTTTATTGACCTAATGCTAAATACGAAACAAACATAGACCATAATAACTCTTGTATGAAACATTAAATTAAAGCTTGTTGGCATATAATAATCAACTTACCTCCCCTTCCTACAAATATAACTTATCCACAAGACACATAATCCCATTGCACCCCATATACTCTTTTTCCATCTTTGTCATTGAATGAACAATGAGGCCATGCTAGAAAAGAACAAACAACAACTATTGAATATTAGATGAAATAGATAAAAGATTCAAATGACTTATTGAATCCAAACCTAAAACAAAAATTTGAAGCATATAGCCTACAAATCTTGTCTAGAAGGAGGCCCAACCACTACTCCCAAGATACAATGATGAGCTTGTTGCAATACAAACACATACTACCTTCTTTTCTTTCCTCCACTTGTTATGGTTTTTCTTTATTTCATCCCTAATCTTCTTTCATTTCCTCTTATCAATGCACCAACACCTCTAACCCATCATGATAGGCATCACGTGCCTCCGAGGAAAGATGGGCTAGCTATCTTCTCTACAATTATGCATGCATTGTAAGCACTTAAAATTGAAAAGTGCCAGATGGATGTGGAAACTCATCATGGATTCTCTTTATGCACTACAAGAAAGAGGGGGTGTTAGAGACGTGGTGAAAAATGATAGAAGTGAAGCCAAAGCGTCGCTTATACGAAGCCTATTTTTTTAAATTTTAATTTTTGGTGTGTGTTTCTTAAGCAATGTTTAAAGTGTCGTATAAGTGATGCAATGTTACCTCGCAAATGAAGATGCTTAAGCGATGTGTAATTGTGACATGTTAATTGACATTTGCAATATGGATGTCGTCGATTAAGTGATGGCGTTGCTTAAGTGATGCTTTGTACATTTTAATTTCTCCGAGGGTTGGGTCAATTCCCAACACATGAGAGAGGGATCATGTATAGAGAGAGAGAGAGAGAGAGAGAGAGAGAGAGAGAGAGAGAGAGATCTTCTTGCTCCGACCACGCCCCGCGTCCGACGAGCATCACCCCGAATACGTCACACCGGCCGCTTGACGAGCACCTCAAAGACATTCCAGGTAAGCACAACATTGGAATAATGCCTCAACTACCATGGGTGTTGAGTCACAACAAAATCATGATTTTTAAATGCAAAATCCCCTCTCCATCAATAGCTTATAGACCAATAATAGCTAAGATGGTCAATATGGTGGATGGCTTGGATGATGATGAGAGCTACTTTGCTAGTAGCAAATGCACATTTGGAACCCTTCTATCTTGTGGATGTCAAGCAAATCAATTAGCAATACTTGGATCTGCATTTCCTCCTTTATTCTATCCTAGAGCCCGATACCAATACTTGTAAATTTCCAAGGATATAGAAATCCTAATTTTGAACTCAAGATGTGGCTATAAATGAATCGGATATAGCAAACATAATAAGACAAGAAAGGGAGTTTGAAGCACATGTATAAAAGGTGACTAGGAAAGATACTAAGCCAGTGAAGATCAATACTCACGTGCAACCTGAGTTTCAAGAGTAGCTCATTGCCCTCATGACAAAATTTAAGAATGTATTCGCATGGGATTGGACCCTAGATTCTATCAGCACCAAATTCTACTTAAAGTAGATGCTATTCTAGTTTGCATAGATAGGTATTGCATGAATTTGCACACGGCCAAATTGGTTAAGGAGATCGATTCCTTCTTATACCAAAAATAGATATATCTTCAATGCAATGGATTATTGTACTAAGTGGATAGAAACTTGGGCACTCTCAAGCAATTCAACCCATGCAGTAGTTACGTTCTTAATCAAGCATATCTTCAACAACTAAGGTTTCTCAGTGGAATTAGTAAGTGATCGTTGTAGTCACTTTATCAATAAGGTCATTAAGCATATAACTACCTTCTTCATGGCCATTCATAAGAAATCCTCTCCTTTTTACTGCCTGTAAGCAAATGGCCTAGCCAAATCAACCAACAAGACCCTATGCAAAAACCTTACCAAGCTGGTGGAGCAACAGAAAAAAGATTGGGATACAAAGCTCCTAGCAGCATTATGGGCTTACCGCACATCCTTTAAGGTGACAATTGTCCTTACCCCTTACAAGCTTAATTTTGGCATTCAAGAAATCACTCCTCTAGAGTTCATTGTTCCCAATCTATGGATTGCTATGGAAGATCACCTTCTTTCATAAGAGTCCCTCCCATTTTGGTTTGAGAGACTAGTAGAGCTAGATGAAGACCGATATACAAGGATTGTCTAATAAAAAATACAAGGCATAAGCTAAGTAACCATGGCTACAATAGAAATGAAAAAACGTAGCTAATCATGCGTATGTCAAACCATGTGTGTGACCATTCACTACATGATACAGGCCTCATACAGACGTTCAAATCAACGAAAATGTTCATTAAAAAAATTACCCCCATCATCACAAAAAACGTTAATATTAGTGACACCATAGAGCAGTCACTTTAATCGTCACTATTTGCCTCACTATTAGCATTACAAATGCAAAGCAAATAGCGATGATTTGCGACGCTAATCGAAACGCATGTAAAAAATTTGCAATGCTAATAGCAATGGTTACATGATTTTTTTTGTGGCAGAACAACAAGTGGCCCTGCCACAAATAGCACTATGTACTTTATTTGGGCCATACAAAAAAGAGTGACATTAAAGTGTACAATGCTCCTCAAAATGAAGGCAAAGTGCACTTGAATCCATAAGATTGATACATAAAATAAATACAAGATTGCCTAATGAAAGAGACGGTAGAATCATAGCAAGATACAAAGGATGATAATAACATAGTGCATAGAAAATGTCTACATAAATCACATGACCAAAAAAGAAGAGGATGTGTGCTCCATAAATTCAAGGGTGAGCTATAGATCCTCACCATCCAAAATCTCATCCCGCCCTAAAGGAGCATTGGACGGATTTTGCAAAAAAAGAAACAACTATACATCAGTCCACCATACAATAATACATTTTAATTAAAATTAGTAACTATATACAAGAAATATGAGTGACTTACTAGGCCGCTGAGTCCATACAATCAATCGATCAATGCAGTGAGATCATGTCTCTTTGCATATCGAGTCTCTAGGCCACTGGGATCGCAATTTGTAATGGAGTGCTGCAAAGAAAATAAAATACAACAGTTAGAAACACGATTGTTAGTACAAGGGATATTACAAAAAAATAAGCAAGCAGAATAAAATAAAAACTTACAAAGTCCTCCACATAAGTCCTATGGCCACCACTCCCAAGATGATGAGCCACTCCTGCCTTTAGTCGTGCACTCGCTGCCTCGCGCTATTGTCTCCAACGTCCAAGAGAATCTATAGCCTCCTCCCTGAGTCGACACCAGTCATCTACATCTAGTCCCTCGGGCTTTAAGGCTCCACTCTTAAGTGCCTTGCATGCGTCCAATCATCTGTGTGACATGTATGCATGCATGCACTCCATCATCCAGCTTGTGGAAAACCTATTTGCTACGGCAAGTACCGGAAACTCCTCATGCAAGGATGCTACTATGTAGTCCTTTCTTCCCTTCGGTATATTCTTCCAATGATCCAAGATGCTGTGTTGAAAAACTTGTTGGTACAACTCTCTCATACAAGCCATCACCCTCCTCCCCTCATCATTCATGATGATAGCTCCTGTCCTATCATCTACAAGGTATCCATACCCCTCCGGGATATGCCTAAGATGTGTCCTTTCCCACCTGCGACCATGCTCCTGGGTATATCTAGGAGACCCATGTACATCTGGTGTACCTATGGGGATAGTATCTCTCCAAGTAGCACCCATAGGGATGCCACTTGCGAATGGCTGAGCAAAAGCTAGAGTAGCACCCATAGGGATGCCACTTGCGAATGGCTAAGCAAAAGCTAGAGTGATTGGAGCAAACGTCCCCATAGGTGTGAAAAATCCCATAGGTGATGCAACTCTAGCAGAATGACGAGATGGAGATACTGCATCGATACCTTCACATCAACCGCCTGAGCCATGCTCTCTCAAACATGCATGAGAGCGAGAAGTAGCACATGTATCCCGAGTTGACCATGGGCTCACTGCATCCACGTCTCTACAGCATCCCCCAAAACCACTCCCTCCATCTGAGCGTTGACCTCATCTACTGGAAACCGAAGCATCAAACCACACTAAAGAAGATCCAAAAAAATGGCCTAATGGTGTGTGAGATAGCTTCTGGTCTGCCATATCTCTAAATTGAGCCAACTGATTTGGAGACATATATGTGAAGATCTTCTGTAGCTCCTCATTGCTCATCCCTCGACTCATCGTGCGGATTCAAATATCCACAAAGATCACCTGCATATACAAAATTTGATGTTAGCATAATCAATATAAATCAAGCAAAGCATAGTAATATAAATCTTTAAAAATTTATCTTACTTAAAATGCATATCTTATGTATCCTTATAAGTGATTTCATCAACGAATTGAGTAGGTGGATGCTCCAAGTATGAAGTACCCTATGATCTCATGTCGATTTCCTGATACAACTCTGTATACATTGGAAGGTTGATAAACATGTCACCACAAAAGGATGAGTCCACCTTGTTCTCAAAGAATTCTTGGACTCCTATATTTCCATCATTGTTACCCAATTCTAGCTCCTCAACATGCTCCAAGATTTCGGTGGCCCTACTCCTTGCAATATCGACCTCTCTATATATTGTCCTCATCTACGTTGAGAACATAAAATTAGCTATTCAAAATCACATTCAAGAGAGATTTAACCTTTGTGACATATACCATGTCGTAATAAAAGTTTAAAAAACATGAGTTCATGCACCTATTCACTATGGGCCGATAACACAAATGTACTGCGCAAATCTATCCATCTTTTCTCGGAATCTATTTCGGGAAATCCAGATGGACCTCATTGAGTAGGTGCCCTAGCTCCTTCCAGTACCACTTTGAACCACTTACTTTGAACCACTGCACATAGAATAGGATCATGGAGAAGCTATGGTAATCCACCGTGATAATACTTTACAAGTTTCCAAAATACTGCATCTCTTCTATAATGGTGTTTGGATCCGTAACTCGCCGTCGGCTCTATTTCTCAAACTTTGCCATGACACCACACAATCCATTGTGGAGCACATTTTGTCGATACGCTCCATGTGAAAGTATCGTCCATATGACCACACCGCATTGTATATTTTGTACTATACATTGAAACGGTTAATTACTTGTCACATATAAAATCTAGATACAATAGCTTATAAAACATGTGGTTACCTTTGGACTGCATCCCCTTGAGAATTCCCACTCCTTAGTAGAGATCTCCATCCCTTCACGAGAGAGGCGCGATCAAAGCTCCATGCAACTACGCATAGACATAAACCATGACATTTCCTCCATGCTCTCGCAATATCGAATTGTTCGGTCGTGCGTACTACGTTGAAATTCGGATCATAGTTCTTTCCGATCTTTCCTAGCTTGCTCGTACCTAGCAAGCCACGTCTCCATGGAGGCATGGTGCAACACACAAAAATGATTCACTTTCTTCTCCATTGCAGCATCCATCCTTTTTTCTACCCAGTTTCCAACCACCACATCTCTAGTCAGTCTATCATCATCCTTCAACAACCATAGCATATTGTTGTCTAAATCCACTGTTGGTAGCCAATGTGGGATATGCACTAACGCCTTGGACACCAACTAGGCTTTAGCCATGCTACCTTCTGACTGAGCTCATTAGCATACAAAGCCTTTCAGGGTTTTCATGGAGCGCTCCAAGAAGAACATCCATTGCATATGGATAGGTCCCGCAATCTCTACTTTATCTACAAGAAGACAAGATGCACTAGGATGTGGGTTTGTATCATGAGCATGCTAGTGGGTAGGTACTTCTCAAAGAGGTAGATTGTCTCAATTGCTCCTCACCTTGTGGATTCAATAGAGGATGTCTTGATCTCCTTCTGTGAGATCCATTGCACTAAATTTGACAATCTACAAATCGCCCCGCATATTTTTGGAGTGAGGCATCCTACAATCACGATCGATAGTACAAACTGCCACAAATGAAGAAGCATTAAGAATAATGACTACACTCCAAACAACAAAATATGTAGGCCACTTACAATCCATTTGTAGTACAAATCTGACATATCTTATGCCAATCATGGAATTTCAGCCCTGATAATTAGTCGTCTCTAGAAAATGCGGATCTGAGAGAACACATCATACCCATCAGAGTGCAGATAGACCTGATAATTTGCTTCACAAAGTGCTCTTCTTTAATAGGCAAACCCCAAGGAGCGCGAGGTAGTTGCAACCAATCATTAGCACTCAACTACAGCCAAAGCGCCTCCATCTTGCCTACCTCCTTTCCTGTGATGTGATCTCATAGTAAGCTATCCATATTCTTGAAAATATGCATGGGATCTAGCAAGTGGTTGATCTGTAAGTGGGTCCAATATGACAATTCATAGAAAATTGAGAATCATCGCATTCCGTTTGGATGCAACTCCATGTGGAGCATTTTCAGCTCATACCAACTTTGGATATTCATTGGTGCTGGAGTTCGTCCAAGAAAGCCTACCCTTAGTTCATGACCCTCCGGCAAGAAAGCGGCGTGTCCTTGATATACCATCTTCTTCATGATTCTTGACCTTCAAGAGTCTAACTGTAGCCCACACATTGGACATGCATGATAACCTGAGGTAACCAAATCTATCCCAACACCTCTATTTAGTGAACACAAACTTGAACGAGCTATGATAGATATGCCCAACGAGAATGAAAGCCTGCTTACCTGCGTACTCCCCGAATCTTGAAAAGCCATGCATAGTCCATATCAAAATGGCTCGTATATTGGCAAACTATCGACTATCACCCTTGCTCATATGTTCCACGGTAACCCCCTCCTCCCACAAAATCTTAAGCTCATCGACTAATGGATAGAGATAGACATCCATATTCTTGATTTTCTAGTGGCCAAGAATGAGGAAGCTAAGAATCAGGTGTCCTTTCTTTATAGAAAGCCATGGTGGGATGTTGTAGTTAACAAGTACTACAGGCCACACACTGAACGATTTTGAGTAGAGACTGAATGGGTTCACGCCATCCATAGCATGACCGAGTTGAAGATTCCTTGGCTCTCGTACAAAGCCTGGAAAGGTAGAGTCAATGTGGTTCCATGTGCGTGAATCCGCTGATACTCGTTGGACTCCATCTGTGGATCTATTTTGCACATGCCACGTTGTCAAGCTCGCCAAGTCCGACGTAGCAAACATGTGATGTATATGGGGGATAAGTGGAAAGTGTCTAAGAACTTTTTGAGGGATGGTTTTTCCATTCAAGGCCTGTTGATACTTGTGAGCACCACACTTTGGACATGTCTCCATAGTCTCATACTCTCCTCGAAACATCGCACAATCATTGATACATGCATGGATATTATTGTAGTCCATGCCAAGCTTTCGTACAACATGACGTGCATCATCACAAGACTTAGACATGGTATTTTCAAGTGGTAATATATGATAGTTTAGCAACGTGAAAAGAAATCATAAAACACCTTGAAAAGGCACAATTGTTTTTATAATGGTGCCTAAAAGAAATCAACGAAGCGTACGTAGAAGATACCTAAACAACTCAGTCACACTCGCATTGCTCCATCCGTATTTTGCTTGCACACTTAGGAGTTCAAGTAGCATCTTCAGGTGAGACGTCTTCCTCATCTCTGCCTTCTATGAGTAGGATAGATCCTTCTAGCTTGCTGTCATAATCTTCGTGTGCATTATCACTTTCATCCTCTTCAAAATCTGTTTCTACATCTATGGGTGTTTTGTAAGAGAAGAACAAGCTCTCTGTTATGTCCTCTGCTTTTTCTTCTGCTTCTGTCTCTACCTCTGACTGTGTCTCTGACTCTGTGACTGCTGTGTAATAGGGAGAACAGTATATCCATGCTTCTATTTTGTTGTCAGAGGTGACTTCAAACATCAATTCAGGTTTAGGGCAGGAGGTATTCTCCCATGGACAAAGACTTTGCTTTCTTCGGTAGTTGGATTACAATTCCCACTGTTAGGGACTATGCCTCTGTTTTCTTGGGAAAGATCTATTCGACAGCCTCTTCATCCCCTGATGTATCATTTGTTACTTCATTGGAGGAGTCTGTTATGACTTTGTGGATGTAGATCCATTACCTTTTTGTGATCCATACAACTTCAACACCACTTTATTGGGTCCTCTACCTAGGATCAGGGTTCCTTTGAACCAGTCCGTCCTGGCCCTTACTTCAAAAGGTCAAGGTCATCCCAACAACAGAGAGTATGAGGTCGCGTAAGAATTTGGTTTGACCATCAAATATGTCAGCCAATAGTCTCTTCCTATAAGGGTTGTTTTTACGTATGGGAGGATGCCCAATGGTTTGATTTTTCTTTAGTCTGCCAATCTCATAAGCCACTACGTAGGCTGCATTCCTTGCAAGCCTAGATCCTTCATTGTCAAATCAGTCATTATGTTTACTGATAAACCTCCATCAATCAATGCATCTGCAATAAATCATCCTTCCATCCATACGCCAATCTCTAGGGTTCCATGATGATCTAGGAAGGCATTAGCCACATCTACTTCCTTCACGAGTTCTAAGTCTCTGTTGGACTTTGTTGTTGTTGGGGGAGAAATCCTTAGGCCACGTTTTCTTGTCAAGATGCTTTTGAATCTTTTTTGGCAACTGGGAGACAACATCAGTAATTGTTGAAATGTTAGGTTTGGTTTAAAGGTGTCTAGGTCTTTGACCAAATCATACTCTTTGATAGGATCCACAAGCTTTTCCAATTGACTGGGAAATGGCGTCATGCCCACTTTTATCTTTCCTTTTTCTTCTAGGAGTGGCAACATCTACGCTTCTTCTTCATGAGGAGGTACTTCTGCATCCTCTATTTCCTAAACTTCTGGTCCTATCTTTGCAACAGTCTCTATAGCTCTTTGTGGCTCTGTAGTGCTCTCTACTTCCTTAATTTGGATTGCATTGTTCTGCTTTTCCTGATGAAGGTTGAACTTCAGAGTCGTGGTAGAAGAAACGTTCTCTTTTGGAACTACGGATTCGCCTTTTTTTTCTCGCATTATTGTGGCCACTTCTAGTTTCACCAAATTGGAAGCAGGTTCTTGGGTCTTCTGTTGGGTATGAGAAGTAGATTTCACAGGGGCTGGACTTGGACAATCTTTTGTAGTGTAGCCTTCTCCTTTGCATTGACTGCATAAGGGCTTGTAATCCATAGATCTACTAGGGTTTGGACAATTCTATGAGATATGAACCTTTTCTCCACATCTATAATACTCCACTTCTGATCTCTGGCCACCACAGCAGACTGTCGTCCTCTGTAACTTTGAGAGGGAAACCTCCTTGGACCAAAATTAGGACCAAACTCCCTAGGCTTTAGTCCAATGTCTTGCATTGTCATTTTGGATTCTAGCAAATTGAATCTCGCATCTTCATCTTTCTTTCTTCGTTCATGCATCTCTTTCAAAGAGCACATATCCTCTCTATGGTTCTTCCTCAAAAAATATGAATAGAAGGCTCCAGGAATGGTTGGTTTTTGGGTACATTCAATGGCTAAATGTCCCACTTGATGGCACTTTCTGCACCATGTATTAGAACACATCACATCTCTCCCACCTCCCGTTGGAGTTGATATATTGGTGGTATTTACCTTCAGTGTTTATAGCTACTCTTTCTTAATACTTGCCATGGAATTGGACAGATAGTCCTTCAGATTTTCACTTCTTGGAGTACTTGTAGTAGGGTTTTGGGAAGCTTCTATAATTATTCCATACACTGGTTGGGTTGATCTAGAGGGTCCTCTAGTCTGGTTTTGATTCAGAGCTCCTATTGATACTTGGGATTGTTGATTCCAGTGGGTGGGATTCCATTGATGTTGTGGTTGAACCATCATTTGAGGCATTGTCGTCTACGGATGGCCATTGTGGATTAGGTGCATTGTACTGTGGTACTATTTGTATCTAGGGGGTAGGGATAGAGAACTCTCCCTAGAACTACATTTGATGGGTATACCATTCTTGGCATGGGAGGAGAGGTAAGACTCCTCTTCCTGAGGTCATTGACATCCTTGCTTTAACTTCGTCATACAATCTTGCACCTTCCACTGTAGCTTGTAGATTGACTGGTCTTCTCAATTCCACGAACTTACAAAATTCCGGTTGTAGGCCTCCGAGGAACACTCCTTTATGGATGTCTTCATCAAAATGATGATTGATCCATCTCTTCAGGATGGATTCCATTCCTGAGACATAAGCTTCTACTCTTTCTCCAAAGGACTGGCTTAGGCTCATGAACTCCTCTCACATCCACTCTTCAAAACCTTCACGCCTGAATTTAGTGAGGAAGGCCAACTTTAGGTCATCCCATGTGCCAAATGTTCATGTTGCTTGTCTCTCATACCACTGAAACACCGCACCCTTGAAAGTGGCAAGGAATATTGCTAACCAATGCTTCGAGGTTCTGGCTTGTTAGCCACACATGCTAACATAAACTCTGCTACAATAATTTCAAGGTCTTTATTGTACTCTCCCTTAAAAATTGGCAATGGGACTACATTTGTTGGCCTGTCACATCAATATTTCTAGGACGAATCTGACTAGGAAGGGGACCTTGAGTTACCATGGGGACTTCTATCAAGAGTGCTTTTAGGGCATCAAAGGAGGCTTCTGTTGCAAGCTCCTTCTCGGCCTTGATTTTTGCCTTCTCTCTTCTCACCTACCTTTGGACTCATTATAGTGCTTGCCTCTTGATTGCGTCATTTATCAAAGAGTTAGGTCCAACTAGTTGGTGTGCACTCAACAGAACAAAATCAAAGGGGGCTTCAGCCTCTAGAGGATTCTCTGGCCAACATCTCTTCCACTTCTTTCTTTTCAATGTCTCTAAATTCTACTTTCATGCCACTACAGAGAGGGAGATATTATGTTCTAAAGGTATCAAAACTCATTCTTTTTTAGGATCATTGTTGTGCCATCCTCATAATAATGCCAGTTTCTGATGGTTTCAGTAGTGTATGTTGTAAAGAACACTCTATCTACCAACTTCCAATGGGGTGCCAGTTGGACAAAGAGAAGATTGTCAGAACACCAAGCATCCCACATGTCTTGTTGTTGAGCGTCCACGAACAAATTCCAACTCTTTTCTTTCTTGTTTTTGTGAACCTTCACTGACCATGACTCTTGAAGCTTCTTCACAATCTCCCACTTAATGATATTTGGAAACTTCTCAATGAATGCCAAATCTTCCATGGATAGTCCTTCACTCTATTTCTGCACTTTAGTTTGTTCCCAAACAATTTGCTACCAAGATGCATATCTCTGTTGCTTCAACTGAAAGAGGAAATAGTCCACCACATAGAGCTTGCATCATGATGGCAATATGTTTCCTCCATTGTGGAATGAAATTCTTGTAGAAAGTGGCTTTGGCAATGAGAATCTCCAACTCTTTAGTGCAAGAAGAAACTTTGCAAATATTCATTAAATTCTTCTCTTCTTGGCAAAGCCATTTCCTTCATTTTCAGCCTCTTCTGATGCTTGTTGATGGCAAGCTTCCTTGACTGTGCACCAAAAACATGGAGCCCCAAGAGAAACACCAAGAAAAAATGGTTTCTACTGCAAGAAAATCCATCTTGTAACATCAATAAGCTTTTGTTTCATTCTTTTGAGAACCACAACAAGAAAAAGAACAAATCTTCATGTAATATCATAGTAGATATCTCCCACGGATTTGATAGAATCAACCATAATCTTCAACATCTTCATAGAATCCATCAAAACTAACAAGAACACAAAAGAATACACCATTCTTTAATGGAAATAATCACATGTGATTCATCTTCATTGTCTTCATAGTTCTCTCTCTCAATCTCTCATAAAAAGATATATTGTTTTGATAGAATTGGCTATCTCTAACTCTCTCTTTCTCTCTCAATCAATAGTACATCATCTCCTCACTATAATACTCAATAAACACTCATAATACTCCTTCTTAGGTCATGGATGCACCTTCCAAAAGGCATGGGAGGTATGAAAGGGCACCAGGGCCACTACAATGTCACTTCATAGCTCATCACTGTCAGTTCACTTCAGTCTTCTCTTCAGTCTTCAGCACCTGCTTCTTCCACTTGTTTTAGCTCTTCTGAACTTACATTCATCCTTTCCAAAGGACACCCTCATGTCATAGAACACATACAGAAGATCTATACAATAGAACATAATAAAAACATAGCAGAAGCAGAGGCTCTACAGAAGATCTACAGAGGTTCAACAACAACTAAACAACAAACATTCAACTCAACTAAAACCAAATAATCCCTTTATAAATCACTCAATAAGCCATCATAAAACCTCAAAATTCATCATTCACTATCCCAACCTCACGTATTCAAACAAAACATAGCAAAATAGAAGAAAATAGAAGCTCAACAATCTCAAAAAGGATCATACAGAAGCTATCAAAACATCATTAGAACCTATCACATCAATATATCTTCATCAAAAAATATCACGAGCTATCAAAATCAATCCAAACCTATCCAAATAATTCTACAATCAATAAAAAATCATACTAAATCAATTATTCAGTCCACCAAAAAACAACAAAAATCAGTCAAAAATTCAATCTTTTTCCACTCTCAACAACACCCATCTTAGCACAAAGTGTTTTTGCATCCTCATGGGGGTTTCCTTTTTTAGCCCATCCCACCACACGTATACACAATGGACATAGTTCCTATTTTCTTCCTCCTCTAGTGTTGCGTTCATAATTTCTACTTTGTTCTGAGGCATCCCTTTGTTTCTTTTGACTACCTCAATCCATTGTGCATTTCCGTTCACTGTTGCTGAACATTCTTTACTTTCTTTTGAGCTCCCTCTACCACATTCACCCATGTGTACATGTCTTTTGTTAAACTTTCCACCTCTTTCTTTGTGTTTGGCATTGTTGTTTGTGCATCTATCATTCACTTGTATGTCCCTATTTCATTCTTACATGACTCTAACTACCTTTTGAGTTCACCAGTCTCCATGTCCTTCGCTACTATGCATGCATTTGTAGCAACTTTCAACGCATCCATATTTGCTTTCCAAGAATTCCTTTCCATATTCAAGTTATCTATCATATCCATTTGCAAGTGAGCCTTGATTTCTTTATATTTTGCATCGTCTCAACTATGAGAGCATGATTTCTTATTTGTTTCTACAATAGCACTTACTTATTTCTTGAATATCTCATGCAATTTTTCATACATATCTTTTTGATTTGTATCCATGTCATTCATGACTTTTTGTTGCATGTTGCCACACACACTCATGCACACCTTCAGGTTTGCATCCATTTTAGCATTCAATTCCTTTCCCCATGTTTTGTGCATTGCATTCATGTCTACTTTGTCAATCATTGGCATACATATTGCTACAATCTTATCTCTTATGAGGGTTTTCATGTCATCCAAACCAGTTGTTGCAATCAGCCTTTGCATCTTTGTCCATCACTTGGCCCTTGTGGGAGTGGCATTTTCACGGGCTCTCCTTCTATTTTGTTTGTAGTAGAAATTTTTGTCCTTAGTGGGTGTATTGTACTTCCCTTCTAATGCAGTGCCTCCTGTGGTTAGCCCAATTGGTTTTGTGTCAAGTTTGGTCTCATGTCCATTGGTTTTTTTATCATGAGTAGTCTCTGCCATCTCACAGTCCAAGGCATCCACTCAGTGTGCTTGCATTTGTACCTTGCATAGCCCCACGTTGACCTTGTAGAGACATACAAAAACACACACACACACACACATATACATATTTACACACACATACACACACACACACACACACACACACATGCACACACATATAAATACATATCCACCTAAAAGTGAGTTGAAAAATTATTGTCATATCCACCTGAAAGGGAACATGAATACCTGGAATAGGATCGTGTCCTCATTTCCACATGACGTGTTACTTTTTTTTTTCTTACATTGATGTGTCACTTTTTTTTGTTTTTGTAAACAAGTTGTCTACATATATGGCTTCTCCTAGGAATGGTTTTTTGATCCTTTGAGGAATATCTTGTGGGTGAGCAGCATCCCCAGAGAGCAAATAGCACAAGATTGGCCAGATTATGAGTGCCTCCTCGACGTGGAGCTAGAGGCGACAATAGTTTGCCTCCAATAGATTTTAGTCCAGTTAGCCCTGTTGAGGGCTTGTCTCAAGAGCCACATGCAGGATGAGGTGTGTTTACCGCAGCGCAAAGGAATGAAAAATGTAGCAGAAGTGCAGGAGAAACGGAAGAAGGAGACAACCAAGAAGGCACAGGACAAAGAAAGAAAAAGACATCTTGGATGGAGGTCAGACTCTGAAAATGTGAACGATGGTGTCGCCTCGAGAAAATAAAAGAGTAAAAGCACACCATTAAATATGAAGGTGCCCCCAAATCCTTGTAAACAGAGTGTCGGGCGTGCCAATTGTATGCATTAGTGGAAACGGGATAAGTTAGAATGGTGGGAAATAGGAAAAGAGGGCCTAAGGCTAATGACCGGCCATGTAAAAAGTGGGGATGACCGCCCAAAAATTAGAGCATGTATATAAAGTTCAAAAGTGAATGAGAAGTTCATTCTTGTGTGTGGCCAAAAGTGGCTCTCCTCTTCTTCTTCTTCTTCTTCTTGCTTGCTTGAGCTTGTGCTTGAGAGAGGGAGTGTGAGACTGTGAGGGAGTGAGTGTGTGAGGGTGAGGTACCGGGGAGGAGAAGCTCTCCATCTCCTCTCTTCTTCTCTTCTCTTCTCTTCTCTTGTCTTGCCCGCGGCAATGGAGCTTGGAGCGTGGAGCTCGAGAATGGAGCGTGCTTGAAGTTTGCACTTGGATCGTGGAGCCACTGGAGTGCGGGAGAGAGGAGGTAACTTGATCGGCATGGAGGTAAGCTCACTACACCCACAAGATAGGCATTGCGTGTCGGCTATGTGACAGGTAGCCATGGTCGCTCGGGATTGAAACACTTGATCAATAAGCGGTCTGTAGGTGTCAGGGTAGAGCTCCATAGATCCCCTACATTTTGGTTCCATTGCTGGGACCGACGGAATCGAGCCTTGACTGCCACGTGCATCATATCAAGCATGGTAGTAGGGTTTGCAGCTTGAATTGGTGCTGAAGATAGTTAGGAGGATTAGGAGGTTTTAATCCATGGAGCAAGTAAGTATTTTGATTTGCTGTTGAATGTAGAGTAGGACCATCTGTCTTTATTTTTTTTTCTATTTTTTGTTGCAATAGGTTAAGGGTAGGATAGGAAAAAGAAGGGAACAGAAGGATTTTGCTGTTACTAGAGATAGGAAAGTGGGGTGCAGATTCAAACATCTGGCTGGTGGAGTGTATGAGATCAATCTCTGATTCTACAACAGACTGAGGGAGGTAATAAGGGGCATAGCAGACTAGGGTTCCCACATTTGACACCCTATTTTCTGAGACGACTGTGAGACTGGGATCCCAGGAGAGAGTGAGAGAGGAAGAGAGCTGCGGGGGATCGTGAAGTGCTAACCGATCGAGCGCCCCATCGCTTCAAGGTATGCCATACGTTTCCCTCTATCGCTCGCATTGATTTGAAAAGTGCTGCATGATTTGATAGAGTGGGCATTAACCTAAAGGCGCCGTGTGCAACTTGCGGGCCGTTGGCCTCACAATCGGACTAGTCCGTCCAATTCCCAGAATGAGACCGTCCGATTGTGAGAGTCGGACCATCCAATTTCCATAATCGGACCAGTTGAATCCGATTACCAGAATCGGACCAGTCCACCAAGTCGGGCCAGGTGTCCGAGTCCCAAACTTGAGCCAGTTGACCCATTACAGTGGTCGGACCAGGGAAGCCGGACCAGAGTAAGACGAAACCTGCCCGTCCGATTCCCAGAATCGCGGACCAGACCCATCCGATTCCCAAAATCAAACCAGAGCACCAAAGCTTGAATAGAAGGTGATTCACCTAGGCCACAGTCCTGGGTGCCCTGGTGATGCCTTTGACAAGGTGACCGAAGATTCACCCCAAATAGCTAGACACCAGGCTGACATCATTGGGATTGGATGCAACGTTCGGCGACCAACCAACCCTGAAGCAGGATAGGGAATGTAGCAAGGTTTTTTTGTAAGACTTTAGAGTGGCCAGGACCTGCACCAAACACCACATCAGGCCACAACCATAGGTAGTGGGGTGGAGCTTACATCATGCATTTAGTGCATCCTCACCTCACCTTCTAATTTCATCACCTGGGGTGCACTACGAGCAAAGGAAAAGCTTGCTTCCACACTGAGCACTAGAAAGCACTAAGCACAAGTTGTGGATAGGATTAACGATGATTTTTAGTAACAAGGAGCTTAACAGGAAACATAATAATATCAAGGAACCCACTACTAAGAAAGGATCCCAAAGCATAGCGGGCTACTAGGGAACTCCGTCTGTAGGGCCCTGAGAGGACACGAAGATCCAGAGGACCGCAACGTAGAGAATCGAATGTCACTAGAGCTACTCAAGCTGATTGATGACCCAGTGAACCGGGAAGCGGAAGCAATGTCAGGATCCCAAGGTGTACCCGCAGAGGACAGACTGGACTTGGGAGAATTTCTAGTCATGGTGCAGGAGTTAGTCAACGAGTATGACTTGCTGGCCAGGACGGTAGTTTAGGGTAGGCCAGTAGAGGAAGTAGTAGCAGCCCTAGAAGAGGAACAAAAAACAATCAGAAGGGCGCTAGAGAGCATGATCACCTATAACCACGAGCAGAAGATTAGGAGACTCCAACAAGATGTGGATATGTACAAGGCTCGGCGCATGCTAGCCTTGGCTGGAGCAGCAAAGGCAGGACCAAATGCAGAGAGAGAGCAGGCAGCGGAGGCTGAGTTGTCATTAAGTGAACTTGTAGCCAAGCGGCTCATGGACAACACGTTCGCTGAGTAGGTCATGATAGCCTTAGCCATAGCCTTACTCTCAAGATTAGGGGTCACACAAGGGTCAAAGGGGCAATCTAGGATCCCTATAGTGGCAAAACAACTGGACAAGTACAAACCTAGCAATGACCCATATAGCTTTGTGGAGCAGTTCGAGTAGGTTTGTGAAGCAAACGGCCTCACAGACCCTGCACAACGCTCTCAAGATTTTGGGTTGTGCTTAGGTGACAAAGGGAGGGTGTGGTACACCAGCCTGGATGCAACCGAGCACGGGAACTTTGCCCATCTTAAGGACCACTTTATCAAGAGGTTCTTTGAAGCAAGATACTGCGACAACCTCATCGTCCGCTTAATGAATGTCAGTCAAAGAGAAAAGGAGGACGTAAGAGACTACGTCACACATGTACGTAGCCTCTTCAAGAGGATCTCGGCCAATGAGTGACCTAACGAAAAGGTTGTGCCTACAGTGTTCATAAATGGAATCCGTAGCGAGGAACTCTACAAGGCCTTGGCTAGTAACTCCACACTATACAGAGACGTGATGGCTAGGGTTTTTGATGAAGCAATAAGAGTAGATGACCAGCTGAGGGAGCGAAGCATGAGGAACACCAGTCGGGACGGTGCAGGCGAGAGGGCTTCAGAGCGATCAATGATGTTGGGTGAGAGAGAGAGCTCTAGCGCGCGGGATAAGGGAAAGGGAGTCGACTAAGGCCAGGACCTGGCGGAGGTGAGAATGGAGCTTGCGTGTTTGCAAGAACAAATAAGGAAGCCTACGTGAGCCCACGTGCAGTGCATACACTATGGTGGAAACCACCTCCCAGCCGAGTGTCAATATCCTAGATCTAGACCGTGTTCAAACTGTGGTAGGTTCGGACATGATGAGTTGCACTGCAGATTTCCCAGGAGGTTTTCGTATGCACAACAATACAACCCTCCTTACCTAGGCAACAAGCCATCTAACTTCCTTGGCAAGGGAGCCCAGCTGGCACTCCCAGCACCAAACGACACGAGACCAGCCATCCCTAAGCTAGAGATGAACCCAACAGGCATACCCAGACCACCAGGACCCTATGTAATCCAACCATTGAGTGATGCTCCTATTCATTATGTGGAGGAACCTAGTGAAGAACAGAGCTACATAAACCCATACATCTCCTATGATGAGGAGGGTAATCTGGTCCTGATGGACTATCGACTAGTGCGAGTGATGGCACTGGGCAAAGGAAGAGGCAGAAGCTTTGGAGGACCAAGCTATGACCCAATCTCATGTTGGACCTGCAGTCATCCAGGCCATATATAATCACGCTGCCCAGAAAGGGAACAGGAAAATCAAGACAAGGCAGACGTTAGATGCGCCAAATGTGGGATCACTCACTTATTCCGTGACTGCCCTAGGCGGAAGCCATCAGCCATCCAGCCAATATGCCCTTTGTACCCTTGGGGATGTTTGGAGTAGAGACCTTTGGTGGAGAGGACACACCCATCCCACTACATGTCATGACACGAGCGCAAACAAGACGAACATGCATCTCACTGCCTGGGCCAAGTAACCTGGACGCAGCCTCGCTGGGAAAGAAAAGCCATAGGAGAAGGAGGAAGAGAGAAGACGCAAGGATCACTCTTAGGATCAAGGAAGCTACAAGCTTAGTGGCAGGAAGAGGGGTCATAGACACCAAGACAGAGACCTCCGCCCCCAAGACAGCGGAACTAGGTAGTGCCAAGGTGGGGGAATACCCTCATCCCAGGCGGCAACTCGAGGCTATCGCCAAGGTGAAGAAGTGGGTCAAGGATGCCCAAGAACACCTTAAAGATGTAGAACCCATATTGGAGGATCCGATAGAGGACCTTTCTAGTGCAAGCACACTCGATTTGCCAGCACGACCTCAATCGGGGAATGCGCTAACACCATGCAAGATGCCACAAAGGCAAGACCAGGAAGAAGCTTATCAACAAGCTAGCCACGACATGTGGCCGAAGAGTGGTAACCGAGGAGAAAAACAACTACCCAGCAATCTCCTCACCACCGTAGTAACCACCCCAATGACCATTAATTTGGGAGACCTTCTTCGGCAGGACCCTCCATTGTGGCGAGAATTGAGGCACTGGGTGGAGGGAAAGAGGAGCATGCTAACACTGACTTGCACGAGTAGGACGCAGTCACGCAAATTCCAAGCCTAGCGCTACACTCAGCTCCAAGGTCACAGCACATCAACGCTTTCTGGGAAGGCAGGGAGATGCATACAGTCCTACCTGTTCTAGCCTTAAGGGACGCAATGCAGAAAGAAATTGTGGACACCGATGCAGGGGTCAGTGTCTTGAGCCACGCAGTTCTATAGGCCTGGGGAAACCCACCTGTGGAAGCGGCTAAGTTCAATGTTACATTGGCCAATGGAATGAAGGTCAGACCATTCAAGGTCTTCAAAAACTAGCCAGTGAAGATCGCAGGAGTGTAGTTTTCCGTAAACTTCATTGCCATGAAGGGGGTGGACTACGACATACTACTAGGCCGGCCATGGATGAGGAATGCACAAGTGGTCGAAGACTGGGGAGACAACCTCATATTCTTGGAGAATAGGATGGAGGCGGTGAGAGTTGAGATGGACACATGGAGGACTACCCCAGCCGACCTCGATGCCATCTCGACCATGCTAAAAGGTGATACCCAGGCACGCAAGCACCATGGGACGCTGACCAAGTATATTCCCTGCCCTGAGGATGAGAGGGATTGGATGCACGTCTTGGCAACCATTGACCTACCGTTCTCAGATGAAGAAGAGTTGTATAAGCAAGTGCCAGCTAAGTCATCGAGCATGCTAGTAGAGGAGCCCACTATGCCACTCTACATGATGGCGGGGAGCTCGCAGGATCCAAGGAGACCTATCCCATTCCACACCCCCACAAACAAGCTCGAGCTTCAAGGGATCGTAGGGTACCTAACCACTAAACTGAAAGGCAGCAAAGCGGCTAATCTAAAGCCCCTAAGCGATCTCTTGGCTCGGCCTAAATGGGAATGGACCAAAGTGCACGATCTCAACCTATCATACAACTGGGCTTTAATCACCAACGAAGAAGAGATCGGAGAGGAGAACCTAGGGGATGACGAGCAGTCAGAGAGGCAAGATTCTGGTGATAAGGAGTATAAGCATTGTCACTCTGAGACGGATGAGAGTGAGGAAGTGTTTAGCACAATAGGTTATGATACTCAAGGGAGAGCAATTGAGTAGATTGAGGCAGACTCTAGGCCGAAACGAGAAAGGGGTGGAAAAGGAGTCATGCGGATGGAATGAGATAGGACCTGGCTACAGTATGTGGGAGCTATGGACTATGAGCAGGCAGGGGTGGCACAATTGCTGGTAGTCCCAATACTGAAGATGGAATCACCTACTGAATTATGACCCCCGGGCAAAACCCCTTCCTCAAGCGAGCGATGCGAGTTTAACTCGGAGTCTAAAGTCGATACAGAGAGTGATCCCGAAATACCCCAACCCTCTAATGTCAGACGCACTAAAGGGGACTTGCTAGTCCACTTAAGGTGCAAGCGGATTAAGGAGGGGACCAAGAAGAAAACTAGAGACTCAGAAGGAGAGAGGCAAAGGAAACCACAGGACCTACCCAAACGCTTCACAAATTTTAAGAAGGGTGATAGAGTGGTGGTTCTGCTAGGAGCAAAGAGACAAGGGTAAGCCAAGGAACCAATTGAGGGACCCGCCAGGGTTAAGGAAGTCGACTTGGCAGAGGAGGGCAAGAAACCACGACCCGTATTCATTGCTGACGACTTGACCAAGGAGGAGGAGGCTAGGCTGGTTGCCCTCCTGCAAGAGTATGTCGATGTGTTCACATGGTCCTTGGAGGAACTGAGAGGAGTCGATCCTAGGGTTGTGACCCATAACATTCCCATGGTCCCAGAAGCAGTGCCAACGAAGCAGCAACCTTACCCTATGAACCCCAAACACGCTCATGCAGTGAAGGAAGAGATCGATAAGCTTATGAAGGTGGGATTTATATATGAGATCAAGCACACAGATTGGGTATCGCCCATAGTGATAGTTATGAAAAAGAATGGCAAGATTTGAGTGTTCATAAATTACAAGAAGGTGAATGCTGGTACGAAGAGAGACAACTACCCTTTGCCATATACCGAGGACATGCTGGAGAGAGTAGCAGACAAAGAATCTTACATCTTTCAGGATGGATTCTCACGCTACAATCAAGTGCAAGTGCATCCTGATGATAGGCACAAGACAACCTTCGCCACGAAGTGGGGTGTTTTTGCCTACATCGTTATGCCCTTTGGGCTAATGAATGCTCCTCAAGGATATGTTGCGACGCGAGTTGGAGGTGTTTGTGGACGACGTATGCGTACACTCCAGTTGGGCCAAACACTAAGAGAGGCTGGGAGCTGTCTTCGAACGGTGCTGACTATATAAACTCTCGCTGAACCCCTTGAAGTGCCAGTTCTGGGTGAAGCACGGATGCATCCTAGGGCATGTAGTGTCACGGAATGGCATTGCCACTGACTTTTCAAAATTCAGGGCCATTATTGATCTCCCACCGCCCACCAATTACAAGGGCATCCAGTGCTTCTTAGGCCACTCAGGATACTACAGACGCTTTGTACTAAACTACACGTTGATTGCTAGACCATTGTATAAGCTACTGATTGTATTCGAGTGGACTGAGGAATGCCAACGTGCGTATGAATAGTTAAAGAAGGCCCTCACCACTGCACCCATCTTACAAGCCCCAGACTGGAGTGTAGCATTCCATGTACACATAGATGCCTCCAAATTTTCCATCAAAGCCGTTCTCTACCAACCTGGTGAACATAGTCTTGATTACCCCATGAGCTTTGCTAGCAGGCAGCTCACCGAAACAAAAATGAACTACTCCACTACTGAAAGGGAAGGGCTAGCCATGGTGTTCACCGTGAAGAAATTTAGGCATTACCTGTTGGCCACACCCTTCGTCTTTTACGTGGACCATCAAGCCCTGTTGTATCTCGTAAACAAGCCATGCGCCACAGGCCGTATAGCAAGGTGGTTACTTCTCCTGTTGGAGTTCGATTTCTCAGTGATTGTGCGCAAAGGGAAGCAGCACTACATGGCGGATCACATGTCCCGCATACCCACCGGGGAAGCTACTGGCAAAGGCATCCCTGATGATTTACCGGACGCGCACCTCTTTGTCCTGTCTAGTGAAGGGGACTCGTTTAGAGCTGATTTGACACCCTACTGGGCAGACAATGTTGTCCAAGTGTTAGAAAACAGCTTGCTAGAGAGACCTATTGAGAAAGCCAGGCTAAGGAGACTCATCTTAAAAATTCAATCATACCAATTAATTATTGGCCAACTCTATAGGTTGGGACAGGATGGGCTGTTACATAGATTTGTGTGCAAGCATGAGATGCACGATGTATTGAGAGAGGCGCACGGAAGGATAGCTGGCGGGCATTTTAGTGGGGACATGACTGCCCGTAAGGTATTACAATCCCAACTCTGGTGGCCCACCCTATTCCGCAACGCCGCTAAGTTCATCAAACACTACGACGAATGCCAGAGGACTAAGATACCTATGCGCAAAGATAAGATGGAGTTGACCCCCATAGTAGCTTGATAACCCTTCGAGAAATGGGGCATTAACTTCATCGGACCTATTACTCCAGCGGCTCAATACTCCCAGGCGCGCTACATCATTGTGGTAACGGACTACTTGACGAAGTGGGTGGAGGCGCGAGCCACCAGAAGGAATGACGCTAGGACTACTGTGAAGTTCCTGTGGGAATAGGTCTTTTCTCGGTTTGGGTGTCCAATCAAACTAGTGAGTGATCAAGGTGCACACTTTGTTAACGAAGTAATATCCCACGTGCTCTCAACCTTTTTGATCATTCATAGAAGGTCTTCCCCCTAGTACCCACAGGCAAATGGCCAAGCAGAATCCACAAATAAAATCATGGTCAACGTGCTTACTAAGGTAGTATCCACATCATGAAGAGACTATGATAATAAGGTGATGGCTGCCTTGTGGGCTTATCGGATAGCTTATAAGACGGTTGTCGGACAAACACCCTTTAGGCTGACCTACGGGACGGAGGCCATTCTACCTCTAGATTTTTTTGTCCCTAGCTTGAGAATAGCAACACAGGAGCATTGGGGGGGGGGGGGGGGGGGGGGGAGAGGCTTGGACTAACCGCTTAGAGGAACTAGAGTCTCTCATAGAAACTCTGCTTTTAGCCACCCACTCTCTAATCCGCAAAAAGGCACGATGAAAGCTATGGTATGACAAGCACATCAACCAGCGTAAGTTTGATCGTGAGGACCTCATGTTACTCTACTTGGTGAAAAGGCACAAACCAAAAATGAAATTTTGAGGGCTGGGGCCTTTTCAGGTGCATGCAATTAGCAGAACGGGCAATGTCGAGTTGGAGACGCTCGAAGGGGAAGGAATAGGCTTCTTCAATGGTAGTCGCATGAAAATTTACAATCCCCCTTCCCATCCGCTGCATGAACCATCGATGCGCGAACCCCCCGTCGCTATCTGTGTGGCCACAATCACCAAACTAACTGATCACGATGAAGACATAGTGGCACCTACCTACCTTCGAATCACGGTCACTACAGAGCGGACATATTCTTTTGATGCTTTGATCGACGAAGGGGCCGACCGGAACGTCTTGACACATGACCATTGAACACGCATTGGTCAGCCCAAATTACAGCCCATAAACGCGAAACTTAGCCCATTTGGGAGCAACACTTACCCTCTCTGAGGGAAATGACAAGCGGTTGTCTCCATCGAGTCTAGGAATATCCCAGTCATCTTTTATGTGTTACCAAACACTAAAGGGGCCGGTGATAAATCACTACTAGGGCGCACTTTCAAAAAGCAGACAAGCTGCAATGTGGACTACAACCTAGACCGCATTCACCTGACCATGGGCAGTGTGTGTATAGTAACTACTTTCAGCAAGGGCCATCTTGCGCCTTCTACAACTGTAGAGCCACCGATGGAGACTCCCGTAGTCTAGCCTAAGGAAAAGGGTAAGAATGCCTTACCTCGTACCCCAACCGCCAGAGGCAAACCCACCCAAGTCGTCCACGTGGCCAGGGAACCCACACACATATGGGTGCCAAAACGGTGACCGTCACCTCCTGCTAGACCACAGAAACATGCTCCTAGATGCAAAAATTATCAGTTGTAGCCTAAGAGGCAACCCATGCGCCTTCTACAACTACAGAGCCACCGATGGAGACTCCCGTAGTCTAGCCTAAGGAAAAGGGTAAGAGTGCCTTACCTCGTACCCCAACCGCCAGAGGAAAATGCACACAAGTCATCCACATGGCCAGGGAACCCACGCACATATGGGTGCCAAAACGGCGACCGTCACTTCCTGCTAGACCATAGAAACACGCTCCTAGATGCAAAAATTATCAATCGTAACCTAAGAGGCAGCCCAAGCGCCATCGACATGGGTGCACTGCCATGCCACGATGGATGTCGAAAGATCTCTTGTGAGCACATGGATACTATGAGGGCAACCCCCTAGATATGGGTGCCTAAGGTTAGACACCCGAAAGAGTCAACTTTGGGCAACCCCACTCCAACTGGACAGATCGGCACAGGTAAACCACAAGTCGCATGGAACATCAAACCAACAACGGTGACTGTTAAGGCCACCCAGCACCTTCAGTGCCCCAAACCGAATGATCCAACATCATCCAGGTCAAACAAGGTGCACACCCCCATGCCCTCTCAAATGAATTGCAGCATGCTCCCTAGGGCATGGGAGCTCGCCGCAGTGTTTCCAAATGATCCAAAGTGCACAATTCCATTAATGACCCCTGCAAGGGAATCACTATTGTCCAACCCAACTGCTCATTGCCACCAGCGGGTTTGAAACCCTCGTACAAAAGACGATCCTTCCTGTCAGCGACGGCCAGGGATCTCGCTGAGACCTCCAGGAATGACGTAGTGACATCCATCAAGGAGTTGGATGACACCTTCATTACATTTGCTAGAAGCTACGAGAGACTTGACGTAGGACTTCTTGACGAACCCCTCGCATCCGATGTTTGCTCGTTGCCATACACTTGGGAGGACTATGAGTTCATGACCATCAAGTTTCCCAAAATTGCGGCCTAGCTAATCACTAATGGAGAGATCTTGAAGGAACAGGCTGTTCTCAAATGACTAGTCACCTCATACCGCAAGCCCGCTCGCTCTATGCCGGAATGTGAACTGGAGGAGCTTGTGTAGCTTGCCAGCTTTGCTTCTCCATTCCTGCAATTGTGGTACACCTTACGACTCCAATGGGAGAAAAAAGGCCACCGGATCATGACTAATGCTGAGAAACGGAGGGCAATCAAAGCAATTGAATGCGACCCTACGTACGTGGCACCTCTTTCATTTAGAGTTCTGGCCATTACATGCAACTTACACTTAGATGATTAGCTACTGGCCCACCCGTACATCGACCAATTCCTCACAGAGGAGGAGTTGCACATTGCTAGTCGCCTGAACTCGAGAGGCATATTCCATGACATCTTAACCTACATCACTCAAGCTTCCCTGCAACCAGGTAAACTTGATCGCCATGCCCAGTTTGAATACAACCCTAACCTGTATACCTGGCTTATGGCCAAGTAGCCCACCCCACACAGCCCATGCAAGCCTTCCCTACCCTGTGCCACTTAGAAAAGAGGAAAGAAGAGCCAGTGATGATCAAGGGACTGATTGAGTGAGGTAACAAAAGGGTGAAGGCTAACAACGCTCTACTAAATTCAAAAGAGGAAAGGAAGCAAGGAGGAAAAGATGTTGGCTATTAATTGTTTCAAAAAAAAAAAATCGTCTCCTTAAGTCTGCCCAGTAAACTGGCGCACATGTTTTTCTTGGTATATGCTAGGAATGAACCAAATCGTAACTCTAACGTTGACTGGGGTAATGACAGGCACATACCATGGCAGGACAAGGCAAACTTCCATTTACGGAAGCAGAAATGACGAAATATGGAATCGGCATCAAAACACGGGGCTTCAGCCAATTTACTTTCGAGCATACCATGAACCTGGATGAGGCTATCTCGGAGGAGCAAACGTAAGAGAGCTGGTGAACAAATGTAGCCTCCAAAAGTACGTAGAGAAAGTCGAGTAGGCTATCGACTACAGCATGTGCACAAAGTTCTTGAGAAATTTCAATGAAGAACGAAGTTGTAGCACGGTCACGATAAGGGAAGGTAATCAAGAAAGATGGGTACAGGTGCCCCTTGACGCCGCCACTGTTGAAAGAGCCCTAGGACTCGTGCCCAAAAAGGAAAGATGCCCAAAAAGGGACGTATATGCCATGCTGGGAGTCAAAAAGGAAGATGTACACACGGTCGATGGAATTATTCTAGCTGACATTCCAGACCCGGTGACAAGGATGCATGCTAAAATGATCCATTCTCTCTTCTCCAGCCACAGGTACAATGCCCTCATGAACAGGATCACTGTACCACTACTGGAAAGCATTGCGGCAAGGGTCCCAAAGGAGGTGGACTAGAACAGGTTCATCCAGAAGACTATAAAAAGTTCTGCCGCCCTTCTAGCTCCAGCCGCAATGCTAGCCAGTGGGGACTCCCCAACCTCCACCGCGCAACCCACGAGGAAAAAACCTGCCATCAAGGCCTCCATGATTAGGTACAGAGGCATACTTACAACAATCATTCACGAGGACATCAAGGGCGTTGGCATGGAAGGAGAGCAGATTGAGCACCAAGAGTCACCACATCGAGAGGAGAAAGTCTCAAGTGAAAGGACGGCTAGCGATGTAGGGGACCCTAAAGTACCACACCCACAAAAGGCCAAGGCTCAAACGCAAACAAAGGACAACAAGGGCCAAAAGAGGGCAAAGACACTGAGAAAAAGGGAGCGAGCCGAGGTGAAGGGGGCTCAAAAAGAGCCATGTGGGTTGGAAGAACAACTACAAAAGGAGGAGGAAGAACTTGCAAGAGTTAAAGAGGAATCAAAAAGGGTAGAAGAGGAATGATAGAGAAGGGTGGAAGAGGAAGCCCACGAACTGAGCTGAGGCCACTCACAGGTCTGTTGAAGAAGCTCAAAGACCAGAAGAAATCCACCCCTATGGTCCTCACCATGAAGCTGAAGTGAGTGGCAGTGCGAGGGCAGCCCGGATGACTGCAGGCAAGGGAAAGTCACCGCTACATCACCTACCTCCCTCCTTAGTGCCGACGCCAACAGACACCCCAAATGCCCCACAGTTTGCGCCTTCTCCGGACATGGCCCACCAACTGATGAGCATGATGCAAATGCTCATCAGTACGGTGGCAGTGATTGTCCCAGAACCCGGCACGAAAAGACCTACCACCGCTGATGCTGAATCTAGGAAAGACCCTAAAAGGCAAAAACTCGAAGCATCTACCACCACAGCCCCCATCCCCCTGTCACCGGGAACAGACTATGATGCCTACGTGGCCGAGCTCTTAATGCAGCTGGAAGCGACAAAGGAGGAAAAGAAGGTGGCCGTACTGGAGTTGGAGAAAGAAAGGGAAACCTTGACGGCCCTAAAGCTCGAAGTTTCAAAGCAAGAGGCTAACCGGCGAAGGGAGGTCAAGGCGTTACAAGATCAGCTAGATGCAAAGAAAAAGGAGGCCCACGACAATGAGAACTGCCTATGACAGAGGCTGGAGGATGAAGAACAGGACTTGGTGGCCGAGCAATGGAGTTTAAAGTTGTTGGTATAGCAGTATGCCGACCTAGAGCAAAGAACGGCCAGACTAGAGGGGTATGTCCTATTGGCAACTCAAGAAGTTGAACCGAGCTTTTGGCTACGACAGAGGTTGGAGGATGAAGAATAGGACCTGGTGGCCGAGCAATGGAGTTTAAAGTTGCTGGTACACCAGTATGCCGACCTAGAGCAAAGAATGACCAGACTAGAGGGGTACGGCCTATTGGCAACTTAAGAAGGTGAACCGAGCGAGGGGCAGGGGCACACCATGGAAAAGCTTCAGTATGCGCTCGAGGAGAAAAATAGGCTAGAAAGAGAGATAGAATTCTTGGCATAGGGCCGGTCCACAACCCTTGCAACAAAAGTGCAAGAACAACAACAAGAGATACAATAGCTGCAAGGGGCATTAGAAGTTGCCGATGAAGATACTAAGGCCCTCATGGCCATGGCTTTCATGCAACGGAGAATGTACCTTGCAAAAATCCAGAGCCATGAGCAGCTGGCAGAAGAGAGGTTAGAACGAATTAATGAGGCAGAGCATAAATTCAGTATCGCAACTCAAGCGAAGAAATTGCCGAAGTGCAGCTAGCTCAAAAGTCCAGGGAGTGGCATTAACTCTGGGCTTTAACGAACGAACAACAACAGATGATGACCACATTGGTGAGTGCGATGGAAGAGGAAAGACAAAAGATGGATGAAAGGGCCAATGATTGGGAAGAAAATAACTTTGGCAGAATTAGGCAATTAACAAAACGCTTGGCGGTGGCAGAGTGCAAGAAAGTGCTTGCCCAATCTAGAGCTGAAGCAGCCAATGTATGCACCCACGCACAAAGGCAAGCCTTCCTCAGCACCGTGCTACACATCACCCAAGCACAGGGCGATGATTCAGTGGAAAGGGTGAGAAGAAAACTAGAATTGACTACCTGGGCACTAAGGTACGGTCTTTAGGAATGAGAGCTCCCCGCCAGCACGGGACTCACCAAGGAACAAAAATTCAGCTACTTGCGCAATGTTGGCCTCTCCACTCTTGAGGACCTGGGATTCGAAGAGCAGAAGCCGCCCGCACCACCATCTCAAAAAATCCCAGCCATGGCCAAACAAGATACCGAGGAAGGCCCGGATTCAAACCAAGAGGCCGACAAAGAACTACACAAAGCACCCAGTCCCCCTCTACCAGACCTCCCACCAGACGAGACTGAAGACGCCCACATGCCAGAGCGCATTGTGGTAGCCACAAGAAGGAGATAGGAGCTGGCAGAGGATGCACAATATAGAGCCCGGTCACTGCCAAGACAATTCTCTGACGAGCCAGTACCACTACAAAGGGACCCCAACCCCATTGATTAGCCACATGAATTGGTCATCTGGCGTGACCGGGAGTTTCAGGCGAGGCCTTTTGAGATGTCCTTCTCCTACCCACGCTTGTTGGATCGGGCGCTGCCGCTTAGTATCCTATCCAAAATCAAGGAGCTAGCCAATGACCTAGCAAACTGTTGGGTGGAAGAAAGGAGCCTAATTATGACCCGGTGAAGGTAGGAGCCTGCAGACTACTGGCAAGACAAGGTGAACCGGATTCCCAAATCCGTCCAAGGCTACGAGATGCAGCCAAAGTGGCGACGGAGGATTTGGGACATTAATTTTGATGCCTGGACAGCCTTCTATAGCTCACTCCCCGAGGAGCGAAATGACCCCTCCCACATGCCCTACCCCCACCGGCATGGAGTGGACTATGATCGTGCCATTCACGGAGATTTTGACTTCCCTAAAATATATAATGTAAATGCCCAAACCCCCGAGGAATGCTTAGTCTTTAGACAGCAGGATATTCTTCCATCCATCACCCGCTTCCTCACGGATTTCTCCTCCTACCCGGATCCTGCCTTCCTAACCACCTGCAACTATCTTAGGTTGCTCAAATTCCTATTACTACAAAAGCCTACCGCTGAAGAAGCTCACCTCCCCCCCCTCTTTTTTGACATCAACCTAGGCATCGATAGTAGAGCCATGACTCGGTTAATGATGAGGTTATCCCTCCTCCCCTCCTTTTTCTTGGAGCTCTTAGAAAACATGAAGGATACCCGCTTCACAAGGTGTAACCACCCAATTTTTGTCATCCACCCCTCTGAAGGCCTGAGCTACAATTAAAGAATATCTCCAAAGCTGTGCCTTTCTATCCCAATGCCTACGACCTCCCCACGCTTCAACTGACGATGATCAGCATTAGCCAAACGCCTTCCCAAAAAAAAAAAAGCACACACTATTCTCATGGCACCCAGGGATCACCCCTAGCCCCTCTCCACACTCCATGCTTAGGGCACACCAAGGGCAGGACTTTCAGACCTATCACCCTAAGCTCTGCATTGCACTACACCTCCAACAATGCAGGAACTGAGTCCTCAAGTGTGAGACATTACCAAGGGCTTGCCCAAGGTTAGACCCACCTCCCAGTTCCACTGCACATGCACTTACACCTCACCGTGAGATAGATACCCCCTTAGGGAGTACACAGCTTTCTCTTGCAAGCTTTTCGTAACTTAGTCGAGCCGCCATTGGCTACATCTAGGCACCATGTGTTCTTCAACGGATAACAAAGCCCAGTTTTAGCGGTCATCGCCAACAACAAATTCCAACTATGTAAACAAGGCCAAGCATCTTCATGCATATCAACGCAAGCTGGAACCTCTCCAAATCATCAGGAACCAACACCCCACCATCCCTCATCACAGCGCCGCCTTTTCGACAGTGGTCATCTACCCGCCATTTCCACTTAGCACCAATCCCAACTACCCTACTACTCCCCACCCCAGTGCTATGGGACTGGCACTCTACTAGGAGAGGGGTAATGTTTACTGCAGCGCAGAGGAACGAAAAATGGAGCAAAAGTGTGGGAGAAATGGAAGAAGGAAACAACCAAGAAGGCACAGGACAAAGAAAGGAAAAGGCGTCCTGGATGGAGGTCAGACTCTGAAAATCAAAACGACGATGTCGCCTTGAGAAAAGAAAAGAGTAAAATTGCACCATTAAATATGAAGGCGCCCCCGAATCCTTGTAAAAAGAGCGCCAAGCTCACTCCCATGCCAATTGTATGCATTAGTGGGAACGGGATAAGTTAGAATGGTGGGAAATAGGAAAAGCGGGCCTAGGCTAATGGCCGGCCATGTAAAAAGTGGGGATGACTACCCAAAAAGTAGGGCATGTATATAAAGTTCAAAAGTGAATGAGAAGTTCATTCTTGTGTGTGGCCAAAAGTGGCTCTCCTCTTCTTCTTCTTCTTCTTCTTTCTTGCGTGAGCTTGTGCTTGAGAGAGGAAGTGTGAGAGTGTGAGGGAGTGAGTGTGTGAGGGTGAGGGACTGGGGAGGAGAAGATCTCCATCTTCTCCTCTCTTCTTCTCTTCTCTTCTTTTCTCTTCTCTTGCCTGCGGCAATGGAGCTTGGAGCGTGGAGCTCGAGGATGGAGTGTGCTTGAAGCTTGCACTTGGATTGTGGAGCCTCCGGAGTGCGCGAGAGAGGAGGTAACTTGATCGGCATGGAGGTAAGCTCACTACACCCACAAGGTAAGGCATTGTGCGTCGGCTATGTCAGAGGTAGCCATGGCCGCTCGGCTTGAAACGCTTGATCAATAAGCGGTCCTCCATAGGCCTCGGGGTAGAGCTCCATAGCTCCCCTACAAGGTGGTGTAGGAGGAGCATACAGGGTCGATTACCTCTTACGTAGGGAATAAAGTGTTTTATATTTTATATAATAAGTTTAGGGGCCAAATTCTAACTTGTTGATGCTACTAGGACTCCCCTTCCAACCATTGAGTGATGGGGTTGTGACTCAGTAGGAGATTGAGACATGATTAGATAACTTGCCCCTCTGTTTTAGGTTAGCGTGAGGTCCTATGATGTATGACTAATTATCTTGTGTTGTTTCTTACTTATAGCGAGCCTCCACAATGGTGGCACTAGACCTCTACCACCACATCTATGTCTACAGCAATGGCTTCTAGGGAGCACTCGGGCTCCTAGGTGTCTGCCACCCTACTAGAGAGCCCTGTAGCACATCAACCACCATTCATCAGGACCTATGCCAGAGAGTTAGGGGTCACTTGCAACATCGATGCCGAGGGACGGGTGGTACCTGTCGGAGTCAGACATCTTTTCCATTGATGCATCGGATCGCTATTGGAGACATATATGCCTACAGTGCATGTTCTATGGGCGTATGTATCTTTGACCTATACCTAGAGCACAAGTTGCCATAAGAGGGTGATGCGCGACATGGCTTGACTGTGCTGAGACTTCGACGAGACAATGCACAATTAGTATCTCCAACTAGAGAGAGAGAGAGAGAGAGAGAGAGAGAGAGAGAGAGAGAGAGAGAGAGAGAGAGAGAGAGAGAGAGAGAGAGAGAGAGAGAGAGAGAGAGAGAGATGAAATCTTCAAAACTTGTTCAAACAAACAAGATTGAGTCTGTGGGGAATCGAACCCCAATTCTGGCCAACATAGATGGCTATCATTCACAAGACTCCCCACCCAACCCACCCATTGTTAGTAAGATTCGAAGAGAGCAATGAAAGAATGAATATGATCAAGAGAAAAATGTGTTAGGTTTTACTAATAGGGTCCGTTGATACCAATTTGATTTTCCTTCAATCATTAAGAAAGTGGTTGGAATGATCAAGACAAAACACTTGATATAATACCTTGGCTGTTACGATTCAAGCGTGGTTTGGAAAGAGATCAATGATCAAGTCAATCTCTTCATTGTCTTGCATTGTCTCTTGAAGCTCCTTGTTCGTGAGTTGCACGTCAAGAGTGAGAGTGGGTGGCAAAGCTATTGATGGTTTAGGATCTACAGGAGGCTCAAAGTCCAACTCAAACTCAAGATCCTCCGTCTCATCATCTATTGCATCATTGTCACTCAATTCCTCTTCCTAGTGCTCTTCTTGTGCTAATGTTTTGAGTGAATGGGGCTTTGTAGAAGTTGAGTCATCCTCTTGTAGACTCTCTTGGTGGGCTCTTGTTTTGCCTCCCCACATGTGGTTTCAAACACCCGTTTTCCTCAAGAATCGATAGGCACAACTTGCCTGCATGGACTACGAGAATCTGGGGCAGCATAGAAGATGCTCATAGTGTGCTAATAATATATACGGTTTCCATGTTGTCCGTAATGGCTTTGAAGATTCAATTGACCAAAACACAAAGGGCTATTGTCTCATTGTGGCTCTAGTGCCTTTGTACTCAACACGGAACCAGTCAACCTTCAACACAACCTGTTAACATACAAGATTTGCAACATTTTAGAAGGAAACCTAAAGTAAGGATTGTCAACGTACTATCGTTGTCTGAAATTACCCTCTTGTAAATACGGTAGCCAAGCTCATATATACTGACTATGGCTCCCACATAGCCCAAGCTCCTCTTCAATAAGATTTGTGTCTCGCATGCTTGCATGTGATTGTTGGCTAAAAGAAGAGATAATGCAAGAATCTTGGGTCTGATGCAATCTATCAATTATGTTGAGTTGAAGATGTTGACCATATGCCCACATATTGCTATACCCGTGTACCTAAAGTGCAATAATGAAATATGTAAACTTTAAGTTACATCCCTAAGATTACATACAACTCAATATAGGTGCATGAAAGAAAGAAATGTTACCTCTCTATCACAACCAAATCCAATATCTCTTTGCTTATCATCACTAATGTCTTCCCCTTCCATGATTCCATCTCTCATATGGTGGGATAACCATGAAAGAATTGAGGGAGGTTTTGTCTTGCTAGATTTCTACCTTCTCATCTTCTTTCTGCATTGCAAACTACTTCATAGTATTCTTCAACAAATTTTTCCATACACTGAGTTGTGAATAACAAAGGTGAACAAGTTCGTACGTTCCTTATATGAGACCTTGAAAGGAATGCCATTACCACATAATACCTCATCTCATAGTGTAGTGGGCTCATCCACTATCCATCTATGAGCAGCATCCTCATCAACACGCTCAAGGTACTCGAAAAGGTAGTACATGCACTCTCCAAGCAACCATCCCTCCAATATTGAGCCCTCTGGATGGGATCTTTAGTGAACAAGACCCTTCATGACTCCCATGAAGCTCTCTACCCAAAACATCCAACAATGAGTGCTAACAACACCTACAATCTCTATCTCATCCACCAAATGGGTAATGGACTTGAATGTCAAAAAAAGAAGTTGGTAGCTCCTTCTCCATCAAGCAAAGAAGCTGAATGCATTCTCTTTTCCTTTGCACTATTGACAACACATCTATCTCCTTAGATGTGATCCATCTGAAAAAATAGATGAACATTAAGTGAAATCCCATTCAAGGCATAGATATAGACATATGCAAAGTGTAGACGTACCTTGTGAGCTTACCCAAGTGTTAGACAATGTTGCGAACACCACTCGTCTGAAAACCATCGATGATAAGAGGGAGGACATGCTACATACGTCCCTTTAATTACAATACAATCAGACAACTTGTCAGGACAACAATGAGCTATGGACCGAAAAAAGTAAGAGTTACCTTGATGAAATTATGCCAATCATGTGTTTTCAAGTTGGAAAGACTTGCATCATCCACAGTAAATATGTTTTGCAATGATGCACCACATCCTGTGGGTGTTTGAATAGATCGTATCTACCGATTGATTGTTGAAATCTCCATGGGGGTTAACACCCATGGTGCATGTGCGTACTCTTTTCTTCTTGTCTATTCATCGACTCGAGGCCGTAAGGCACGCTTGCAATTTTTCTTCTTGAAGTTGTTTCTAGCTTGCTCCATGTCCTTCAAACCAATGAGATGTTTCCATAAAGAGTGTCCTATGTTCTTAAATATATGCATAGGATCAAGAAGATGACAAATCTTTAGATCCTTCCAATAATCTAGACAAAACCATATAGAGATAGAGAGAGCTACAGAACTTTGTCCATGTTCATCGTCTTCATCACTTGCAAGCTCTCACTATGGATTGATGATAGGTCCTTCCATCCACTTTTTGTACCAATCTATAGGTGTCATCAGTAGTACTGGACATCGGCCACTCTCAACCTTTCCATTGAAGTGTCTAGCTTGTGTCTCTCGACGTAGTGAGTGATCTTCACGTCTATGCCAAAGATATATGTTCTTGTTGAGATGCTTACTATACGTAGATTTGAGCCAATCATTGCATAGGGGACAAGCTTTATAACCCTTGGTTGAACACCCTACATCCATAGTAAAACATTTGGCATGAGCATGAAATATTAAATTGAAATGAAAATACTTGTGCATGTGCTAATTAAATCACAATCAAATACTTGAACAAAATCCATAGCCAAGAAAGTCATGTATAGTCCATGCTACAATTCCACAAACTTGAAACCTTCTTTTGTCATCTTGTTTTGTCATGTCAAGCATGCCTATGCCTCTCCATAACTCCAGGAGATCATCAATAAGAGGAGCCAAATAAATTTTAAGGTCTTTGACTTGACCTTTTCTTGGGATTATGAGGGACAAAATTAGGTGTTTTTTCTTAAAACAAATAAATGTTGGCAAGTCGTAGTTCACAAGAACTACTAGCCAAGTGGACCATTTACTTGAATGCATGGAGAAAGGATTCACACCATTTGATCCAAAGCCCATCTTAATGTGTTGTGGCTCTTGTTCAAATTCTGGCCACTTTGAATTGATATGCTTGAAGGCAAGACAGCCTGAGGGAATTCACATAATCCCATCTATACTTACATTCTTTACTCCCCAATCTATAAGTCTTGCTAACTCTGGGATCTAAAATATATGTTGTATACGGGGAGCCAATGGAAAATGTTAAAGCACCTTGCGAGGGATCTTTCTACTTGCATCTTTGTAACACGATGTTTCACATTTTGGGCATCTCTCCTTATTCTCGTATTCATCTCTCTATAAAATACAATCATTGGGACATGCATGAATCCTGTTGTAGTCCAGCTTGGTGATCATCTTCTTCGCCTTGTCTCTTGAAATAGGAAGGACATTGTTTGTAGGTAAAAACTTTTGTGATAGTAGCCTGTAGCATTTTAAGCACACATAACTCTTAGATTTTGTTAAATAGCACACTCAACATTAACATGGGAGAATTAGCTTACTTTAATAGTGCTGAAATGGATGCATTACTCCAAGCATAATGACTTTGGAGGTTCAAGATAAATAAAGTCGCACTTAATCATGACAATTTTGAGCCTTCGTAGATTTGCTGAAGTGCTTTAGCTCTTCTTCATACCAATCATTAATAAACTCATCCATGTCATCATCATTGTTGAAGTCTTCGTGCACTTTTCCAAAATCCGTGTCATAAAGTTTCTTCAAACTGTCATAACTTTTTGGATCACTCTTGCGAAGGAGTCTCATGTACTCATTTGGCATTCAAGAGTTGCCATGAGAGGGTAGATGCACATCATTCTCTATATCATAGCTGGAACCTATCACATCATTCTCTATATTCATCATTAAGCAAGGAGACAATCTGATTAAACAAGAATCTCATATATCAAATATACATGTAAAGATTGAGAAAGTTGGAAAAAGCAAAGAACATAATTCATGCTTCCATATATAGAGAGTTGAACGAGTATACATTGTTTTTTCAAATAAAGTGTGGATAATTATATTACTTTAGAAAAAATTGAATACAGCGAAGTGCTCATACTTGATAGACTAGATTTTGCATCCAAGGAAAAGTGATGTTGTATTCATGCATCTTAGAAACAAGTATACATAGAAAGGGATGATCCAAGGAAAATGACAATCCTAAGAGAAGTAAATCATCTAAACTTCAATCCAAAGGTGGAGATGCTCTTGCAAGTCTGTGAAATCCATAGTTCACCCCAATAGTTCATCACCAGCATGTAATGATCTAATGGCATTGACAATAATATATCTTGGAACATCTCTACTCATGTATCCTAGTTCATGACCATTTTTCACATTCCACAAATGTGCAATTGGTTCTTGCGCTTCTTCCTTGTCTATTATTAACTAGACTTGTTATGTTTCCTTGCGTGTATGGTCTCCCATCTACATAAAGTCTTTGTCCTTGAGCATGAGTGAGGCCTCTATCTAAAAGAGAGGCCGCACTGAGGCACATATCATAAGTGCTCATGCTCAAAGTATACTGCACTAGTTGGTGCCATGGACCCCATCCATATATGGGTCCGCAAAAGCACATAAGTGTCACCTCTGAATCGGGTGGAGCTTGTAGGTCTTGTGCAATGAAGAGGCCACATCCTCCATTTGGAATACTAGAAGGAACTATCATGTAGTGAGTGCCTAAAAATCTAAAAGTCTCTCCATCTCTAGGAAGTGATCCTCTGATGGGACCTAAAATGGGCTGGCACTGGCTATGGCACTAGCCGGACCTCATGCATACGACAAACAATCCCACCACACGGCCTCGCAGGCCAGTAGCGTCTGCACACTGATGTATAAGTTGAAGGCTTAAGAGAAATCTTATGCCAAAAAGGCTCCTCAAAGTTAGATCAACCCATCTATTATGCAAGCCGAAAAGTAACTGACTAAGAAAGAAACTATAGAGTGACAGAGCTTGAATGCCTAGCAATGGTATTTGCCTTGAAGAAGTTTCAACACTATCTTGACGCATTTCAAATTCTATGCAAACCATGAGACTCTATCCTTCCTGATGAATAAAGCATATGTGAAGGGAAGAATTATGAGATGGCTTCTTGTGGAAAACTAGAGTTGCAGCAAGAAAAGTGTGCACAAGAGGGAGATAGGAGCTCAAAGTACATGAACAAAAACTTGTTTACTAAGTTTCTTACAAGTACAACTTGGATACACTCTCTCACACTTTGATAGTGACCCATAGGCTATTTACATAGCCTCTGCTTGGCTAGGTTTAGGGTTGCCCCTGTCCTTCAAGCTATTCATACCCATCTGACCTCATACACCCTTGCTTATGGTGGGTTCCTATGTCTATCTTCTAACACCCCTGCTCAATGCCAAGGTAGCATTGGATTCCAAAGCATGTAAGATGTTCCCCCCCCCCCCCCCCCAAACAAACGAGATGCCTTTATAGATCAAGCTACAAGAGTGTTTATAGGTAGATGGTTTAGAGACTCAAAAAAGTCTATCATCAGATGGATTGAAGACATAGTTGGCCACAAGTTCTTTGGGTACTTCAAGAATGTTGGGGCATTTACTAGTGATATGGCATGTCTTCTTGCATTTGTTACATTTCATTTTTTTGGGATACTTCTTCCAACAGTTGTTTAAATGCCCTTTTTTCTTACAAAAATAACATTTAGTGAGAACTATATGTACCAAAAATTGATCGTGGGAAGTTGAAGATGCCTTCTTTGTGGTTCCTCTTTTCTTCATCCAAACAGGATGGTACTTGCCAATTTTGGAATGTTGGTAAGAGTGGTTACAAGGGTAGGAAACACCTTTTTTACAGTTTTTAGGAGAATAGCAATAGCATCTTCTTCAAGATTGGAGCTTGTATTGAGGCAAGCTATGCTATGAAACCCTTCATGTGAGAAATTAATTTTACCAAGTCTTCTCCAGATTTATATTCCAAGCTAAATAATTCAATTTTAAGGAATATTTTAGTATTTTTACCAGTGGCTCCATAGATCTTTTCAAGCTCATCCCATTTTTCTTTAGCAGTATTTAGTTGATCAACATGATGAATCAAGGACTCATCTAATTGTAACATGATGATTGATTAGGCATATTGGTCATCCTCTATATCAACCAGATTTGCAGATTTTATAGCTCTAGTGCCTTGGATGAGAGGCCAATACCCTCTCTCCATCATCTTGTACTTGATAAGTACCTACCATGGGTGGAAATATTTGCCATCAAATTTACGAATTTGAGGGCGGACATCAGCATATGTTGTGGCCATTGGGAAGGTGTTACTACTTTCTAAGACAAGGGCAGTGTCTAGTCCCTTACAAACTTGCCAGTGAATGCAAAAGCAAATCAAGGACACCCTTACAAACAATTGATATTCAAATTTGCAATGAAGAGAAAGGCTAAAAATCATACATATGTAGTACTTCAAAATATGAATTTGGTGGTCCTTTCTTATATGCAATCTTCTTCCAAGGTTTAATGGTCATTTTAGGCTTCAATGACGTGAACCTAGACTTGACTTCTAGCTCCTCCTTGTGGTATGGTTTAGTAGATGAACCTTGTGTTGGACAAGGATGGTCTATGATTTCAACACTTGTTGTTGATGACTTCGAGGAGAGTACAATGACACTCGTCTCTCTGATTTCATTGACCAAGATATTTGAAAGAAACCACACATGATATGCAGCAAGCAACACAAGTTTAGGATAGGGTGGTCTATGTGTTTATAGTTGTACACATAGCCTTACAAAATGAAGTAGAGCACTTAATGGTTTTAATTTTCTGATGAAAAACTCAGATTGAGTAAGTACCAGCAACAAAATGATTGAGCAATGTGTTTTAGTACTTACAAGAACTCATCTCTTATTTCGTGCTTCTAGAGATGATAGATGTCGGTCTTGATGACCTTGGTAATGCCCTGCCAAGTGAAAGAACCTCTGAAATGGAGTTTCTAAATTAGTAATTACTTTGGAAGACATAACTCAGTGATTAAAATCACTGTTAGTGACAATAAAAGATGAAAAAAAACAAGAAGGTCAAGCTTTCAAGCTTGTGGATATGGTTGCCATGAAAATGACAGTTAGGGTTTGGTAGATTGCAACCAATACAAGAAGAATTTCAGCCAACCCTCTTAGAGGGAGATAGCCCACTAGGGGGGGCTTTGTAAGCCCTATGGTTGTTGGAGGGATTGCTACGTCTACAAGCCGCGCTAATCTCTAAACATCAACGTCTGTAGATCTGTGCCAATCTAACGATTTCCTCCATGTCGTCTTCCATGCTGCCCAATCTTGCTCTTTGATGTGCCAGGACTGGTTGCCTTGTGTCAAGGAAGAAGTTCTTAGTTGAAGCTAGGAGCTAAAATGCTCTCCTTTGGCTTCCTCAGGTCCCCAAGGTTGATGCCAGGAGGCATATTCTATGGTGGATTCCGTGAGTTTTTTATTCCACAGTGGATTCCATGAGGTTTTGCGGTGGATTTCGTAAAACTATATTTATTTGCCATAGGGCTAGTACACAAGGTTGATTCCTTGTGCGAGAAGTTGACGGGGACGCCTATCCTTTTTGGGTGTCATGTTAGCTTAATGTGCATGTGGGTGATTCCACAACAGGTAATTCCACAAAATAAATGTTTAAATTCATGTAAGTTTATGAGTTTAGAGTGCACTCGTATTAAATGAAGGTTAGGACATAGTTCCAACCTATTTATTTATTTTGTAGCTGAAGACTGTTAGGTATTCACTATTATTTGTTTATTTTATTTATAAACAATTGTGAATGCTTCAGCTGATGTGTAGAGGAGGTAGTAGCGGTGGCTTTGGGTAGCATTAGGCGTTAGCGTAAGTCCAAGTGTAAATTTCATTATTAAAATTATTACTCTATTTGTAAGTTAAAAGTTTAAACTTCCTTATTATTAATTAGATCATTGTCCTTAGTACTATTAATTTATTTTTTAAATATAAATTATTTTAGAATATGAGATTTAAGATATGTTTTTATTAAAATAAGCTTTCTTTGTAGAATACTTGTTGTTTTCTTAGTTTGGTTAAGTTTAGAAGGCTTTTCTAGCTTTCTTTATAAAAGCAATAGGATCGTACGCAAAACAGGACAACAGGGTGAAAACTTAGTTTTTTCGTTTCTCCCTCATCTGGAATCGGAATTCAGAGCTTCAAGAGTTGTTTTGGGTGGTTTTGGCATGCTCCAGATGGGATGGTGATGTCAAAACGCCAAGATTAAGAGGACAAAATTTTCTACAGCAATTGCAGCATGTTACATGATACCTCTTAACTCTTAAAAATGTGTATTTCAATTGATATTTGTACTTTCTTTGTAATTATTTGTAAGATATGAATGTAAATATCCATGTAAAACTATAATATTTAATTAAGGAAGGCAAAGCCATGGGAAAGGTTGGGCCCAATCATGTGTTTTTCTCTTGTCTTTCTCAATCTATTGAGTTATTCAAATCCTCTTATGCATTGTAATGTTGTTTGTATTTAATGATTGAGATTTGATTTGCTAGATCTACCACATGATTCCGCTTTGCAGCAGCATTGGTATCAGAGCTTGGCTACATTCTGAATTTTCAATTGTATAATATCAGTATATAAGGCGAACACCGTGGAACAATCATAATCTACAAGACAAATCACTAGAGATGAATATTATAGCTGCATTTCTCATGTTTTGGACAGCCTTATATCCATAGTTGATTGACTTGAATTGATCCAATTTGTTCTTCTCTGAATTTGGATTATAGCATGGACTTGGCTATGCAAAAAAGCTTTTGAAGTTTACTTCATTGTAAAACATAGCTTTGTTTTATTTTATAAAAGTTTCAAGTTTAAGCATATTAAGTCTTTATTTATGTTACAGGCTATATAGAAGAGGCACTAGAAAGTAGTCTAGCTATTGCATATGCTTCACCATAAAAATCTTATCGAACAATCATTTTTTAGGTAATGTAACGTTTTACTAGTTTATATTTTGAGGATGGTTTAAAAACAAAAGTTTTAGCCCTCAGAAATATCTACAATTATTATTCGACACATATTTTACAAATTCTGAATATTTAGCGAGTTAGTTGAGTCTTAAAGTGATTTTGAATGCAATTTTCACAGCAGTATGCAGAAAACTGTGTAGTAGCTAACTTTGAGCCCTATTTTTTATGACCTTACCTTCAGATTTGGTAATCCATCATAGGGACATGAATTGTAGACTTTCTTGTTGTCTACAACTCTCTATTTATCATCATGACCTGATTTTATCTACAAAGAAAGTTATTTATCTTGAAAGTAGGTCTCGTAGTTAACCCAGACTTGGTGAAATTTGTAAATTTCAACCTATACAGACATCTAATTTCCTAGTAGGATAGCTTTCCATCCATTTGGAATTGGAGTATACGCCCAAAAGAAAAAAAATAGCTTGAACAAAGATCTAAAACTTATATTAGACATTGTTTTGTCTAAATATGCATATATTAAAAGATAATCATATCTAAATATGCCATAGAACTTGAATATTACTATCTTTTACCAAGAGATTAGTATTTTATCCAACTTTAGCCTTATCTTTAATATGTTTCCTTTTAAATTTTAGTCTTAGTCATAAGTAATACTTTGTAAAATTCCTTATAAGCTCCAACTCTCTAGTTATAGACTAACTTGATTCACAAGAATATATAAGTTATTTTTATTCAAAGTAGGCCTTCAATATGATTCTCACTCTAATTATTGATGATTATAGTATGCCTTTAATATTGTTATCTTTTGATTTGATAAATATTAAGACTAACAAATTTTCTTAAAAGTACTTCAGAAAATTCTTCAACTTTCAAATGCTATTGCGAATTCACGCTTTCTAGTAAAGATAGAAATATCCAATCAAGGTAAGATAGGTAAGTCTTTTACTCTTTTTTCTAGAATTCTTAGTTAAATTTTTTCTTACTACTAAACTAGAGTAATAATTTTATTTGTTATTTTTTATGCTTTGAGTATAAGGCCTAGCATTCATAATATTTCTGTCTTATCTTTTGACTCTCTTACTCCCATGAAAGACATCTATGGCACAAACATTAGTTTTTAATCTTATTAGATTATCAATTGTTTGCTAATAATTAGACTTTGATTAATTCATTATCCTATACTAGATACTTGGTAAAATTCAACAAAAAAAAAACCCATTTAGTTGAAGACATGCAACAGATGACCACCCGCGTCCTTAGTGCTTACCCTACACTGCTAGCTCCACATTGAGCAGCTAATAGCAGTTGAGGACAATTGCTATCCCA